>NC_045771.1:60765811-61068841 GCF_008692025.1 Phocoena sinus | reverse complement strand
TCCTCTACCCGGACCCAGGGCAAAGGAAGACAAGTTCTTTCCTTGCCTATCTGTGCTGAAGGGCAGATTTTTTTCCCCTAAATTTCCCTTTAACTGAGGATGTAGTTACTCAAAGGTCCCTACTTTTTGTAAGAGTTTCAATTCCATGTCCTGTGAACCCTCCATTTTCTCTATGAGCTCAAAGGCTTTATCTCATGGTCTTTCCTGGATGTTATACCTCTAACCTCCCGGGGTTTCTTGCTGTTTTCATTTCCAAATTTGTACTTGCCTTCTGGGGATTTCCTCTTATAGAAAACTCAGCTACGCACAGTTCGTTTTGTTGAGGGGAAGTTCTCAGGGTATTTTCCTTGCTGCAAAAAATGGAAATCTCCCACTTCCTAATATTAGGTCCAATTATATGACTTGTTGATATTTGACCAATACAATTTTATGTTTCATAATATCATAATTCTTAAATATTTAAATTAAGTATTTTCTACCCCTCAGGGTTGATACAAGGATTAAATGAAATAATATATGTAAAGATCTTATCAGTTTGGACATGTAGTTAACAATAAATGGTAGTTTCACATTATTAACATATATGTCCATAAATGCATAAAATACTATGTGAAGGATACATATCACAAATATATGTACTCTTAGCAGGATTTGTTTCAAGGGAGGGGAATTTAATTGCTGGAAACACAGAAGGAAAGAGAAAATTTTTCCTGTAAACTCCTTGGTAACTTCTGAATTTTGAACTATTTGCATATATTCCCTATTCAAAAATTATTGTAGAAATGAAAAATTATAAACCCATCAAACTGCCTGACATGCTATATATAAGGTAGAGCATGAGATTTGGGGATGGATTTTCACTTTTCCGCTATGTATTTGGTGATGTTTGAATTTTTCTAATAAATGTGATTATATGCTATGTTTATAATTTAAATATTAAAGCTAAAAAAATCACTTGGACATATGTCCATATGGGTATGACACATTATTTTAACCTATTTGTGAACCTATATGTCAGAACCAAGGTTACCATTAGCTTAAAGACAGTCAGTGGGCAACTCATTCTAATTTGGCATGAAGAGCAACAGCAACAAAAGATTTTAAAGAAGGTAGCTTCAAAAGCTAAACTTTAGAGACAGCAGAGATATTTTATATTCATAAATTACATTCTGTGCTTTGAATATTTTAGAGAAGATATTCGGCCTCAGAGTAGAAGCAATCATTGCCAAGTCATGGTAGAAAAAAATGAGACATTGTTTTGTTGTGTTGGCAATTTTTCTTAAAACAAAGCAACCACTGCTTTTTAAAACAGACTCTCACCATGACTCCTCTGTATGGCGTGGTAATGAAGACATTTACGACAAAGATGCTAATGGCTTTTTTAAATTGTACCTTCATTTGGGGATGTTTCCCTTCAAAATATGAGGTCATTAAAAGAAGTTATCACAGCATTTTAAGTGCCCAACATCCTTTTAAGTACTCACCCAGTATGGCAGGAGGAGAGCTGTCTGTGTATCTGGACAAGTAGAATTTGCGTTAAATTATTTTTCCTTAGTTATGTGAGGTAATGTGGTATTGTATTGACATTTCTCCCCCACATTCGGTCTACATCAAGCTAGTTTAACCTCTGTACTACTGACATTTCAGGCCTGCTAACTCTTCGTGGTGGGAGCTGTCCTGTGCCCTGTAAGATGTGTAGCAGTACCCCCAGTTTCTATCCCTAGATGTCAGTAGCACTCCCCCTCCTCAGTTTTTTCTACAGACATTGCTAAATATTCTCTGGCGGACAAGATCACTCCTGATTGAGAGAGATTTGAGCAAACTACCTCTTGCTAAATTCTTTGGTCTGAGCCTATATGGGTGAGTTAAGTGTCAAGATTGAGAAGAAACACCTTAAAAGTCTTTCTGGGGCTTAATGAGGAGGAAACTCATAGATTTAGCCTGATTCTCTCACTAGATAAACCAAAGAGGCACAGTGGCGGGGCTTCCCTGGTGGCGCAGTGGTTGAGAGTCCGCCTGCTGATGCAGGGGACGCGGGTTCGTGCCCCGGTCCGGGAGGATCCCACATGCCACGGAGCGGCTGGGCCCGTGAGCCATGGCCGCTGAGCCTGCGCGTCTGGAGCCTGTGCTCCGCAACGGGAGAGGCCACGACAGTGAGAGGCCCGCGCACCACAAAAAAAATAAGGAGGCACAGTGGTAACATCCCAGTGCTACTCAAAAGAAATGCCAGTGTCCTTCCATTGAGACTTATGAAATGTCAGTTTGGAAGGTACTCCTTCTGCTAGTCATATAGACAAAGTCCATTTGTAAATAGTACATGGGCATTCTTTTGGGTACAAGCTTATACATAAAGGAGCACAGGAAAGACTGGCAGGAAGGTCTTAGGCCATATTCCCCTCCTTGGCTCATTAAGAAGAATCACATTATGTCTATCTTCTCAGTCAAATATACCCATCTGCACACAACACAGCATAGAAAGATTTGCTTGCTCTTAATTCAGCTAGTATATATTGGACAACTTAAAAATTCTAGGTTGAGGATTTCTATTTAATACATTGCCATCCACTCATATCATGTTCATTTCCAAATTACTTAAAACTTTGCCCTTAAGAATATTAACTTTGTAAAAGTCTAACTAGGTGTGGAAAGAGAGCGTAAATTTGGGAAAATTTCCCTTTAAAAAGTGAATCAGAGAATCATATTAATCTAGGAGTTTTTCTCCCTTGTCCTACCTTCTTTAAAGAATAGCAAACATTTTCCTGCAAAATGGAATTACTTGTAGGGATCCCTGCTCTGAGCATAGTAAATAAACTATAATTTGCAAAGTCCATTGTCAAGGATCAACATTAAGAAATGAATAATCATAGTCAATTGGGTGCAAATTTTTATCACTTAAATATCACCGAATATGCTTGATAGGCATATTTAAATTTTAAAAATTAAAACAGTAAAATTATGGAGGGTTTTTTTAATTAAAAAAAAATTAACATCCTTAATGGAGTATAATTGCTTTACATTGTTGTGTTAGTTTCTGCTGTATAACAAAGTGAATCAGCTATGCATATACATATATTCCCATATCTCCTCCCTCTTGCGTCTGCCTCCCACCCTCCCTATCCCACCCCTCTAGGTGGGCAGAAAGCACCCAGCTGATCTCCCTGTGCTATGCGGCTGCTTCCCACTAGCTATCTATTTTACATTTGGTAGTGTATATATGTCCATGTCACTCTCTCACTTTGTCCCAGCTTACCCTTCCCCCTCCCCACATACTCAACTCCATTCTCTACGTCTGCGCCATTATTCCTGTCCTGGCCCTAGATTCATCAGAACCTTTTTTTTTTTTTTCCCCTTAGATTCCATATATATGTGTCAGCATATGGTATTTGTCTTGCTCTTTCTGACTTACTTCACTCTGTATGACAGACTCTAGGTCAATCCACCTCACTACAAATAACTCAATTTCATTTCTTTTTATGGCTGAGTAATATTTCCATTGTATATATGTGCCACATTTTCTTTTTCCATTCATCCGATGATGGACACTTAGGTTGTTGCCATCTCCTGGCTATTGTAAATAGAGCTGCAATGAACATTTTGGTACATTACTTTTTTGAATTATGGCTTTCTCAGGGTATATGCTCAGTAGTGGGATTGCTGGGTCACATGGTAGTTCTATTTGTAGATTTTTAAGGAACCTCCATACTGTTCTCCATAGTGGCTGTACCAATTCACATTCCCACCAGCAGTGCAAGAGTGTTCTCCTTTCTCCAAATCCTCACCAGCATTTATTGTTTCTAGATTTTTTGATGATGGCCATTCTGACCGGTGTGAGATGATATCTCATTGTAGTTCTGATTTGCATTTCTCTAATGATTAATGATGTTGAGCATTCTTTCATGTGTTTGTTGGCACTCTGTGTATCTTCTTTGGAGAAATGTCTATTTAGATCTTCTGCCCATTTTTGGATTGGGTTGTTTGATTTTTTGATATTGAGCTGCATGAGCTGCTTGTAAGTTTTGGAGATTAATGCTTTGTCAGTTGCTTCATTTGTAAATATTTTCTCCCATTCTGCGTGTTGTCTTTTGATCTTGTTTATGGTTTCCTTTGCTGTGCAAAAGCTTTTAAGTTTCATTAGGTCTCATTTGTTTATTTTTGTTTTTATTTCCATTTCTCTAGGAGGTGGGTCAAAAAGGATCTTGCTGTGATTTATCATAGAGTGTTCTGCCTATGCTTTCCTCTAAGAGTTTGATAGTTTCTGGCCTTACATCTAGGTCTTTAATCTATTTTGAGCTTAGTTTTGTGTATGGTGTTAGGGAGTGTTCTAATCTCATACTTTTACATGTACCTGTCCAGTTTTCCCAGCACCACTTATTGAAGAGGCTGTCCCTTCTCCACTGTACATTCCTGCCTCCTTTATCAAAGATAAGGTGACCATATGTGTGTGGGTTTATCTCTGGGCTTTCTATCCTGTTCCATTGACCTATATTTCTGTTTTTGTGCCAGTACCATATCATCTTGATTACTGTAGCTTCATCGTATAGTCTGAAGTCAGGGAGCCTGATTCCACCAGCTCCATTTTTCGTTCTCAAGATTGCTTTGGCTATTCAGGGTCTTTTGTGTTTCCATACAAATTGTGAAATTTTTTGTTCTAGTTCTGTGAAGAATGCCACTGATAGTTTGATAGGGATTGCATTGAATCTGTAGATTGCTTTTGGTAGTATAGTCAATTTCACAATGTTGATTCTTCCAATCCAGGAGCATGGTATAATTCTCCATCTCTTTGTATCATCTTTAATTTCTTTCATCAGTGTCTTATAGTTTTCTGCATACAGGTCTTTTGTCTCCTTAGGTAGGTTTATTCCTAGGTACATTATTGTTTGTGTTGCAGTGGTAAATGTGAGTGTTTTCTTGATTTCATTTTCAGATTTTTCATTATTAATGTATAGGAATGCCAGAGATTTCTGTGCATTAATTTTGTATCCTGCTACATTACCAAATTCATTGATTAGCTCTTGTAGTTTTCTGGTAGCATCTTTAGGATTCTCTATGTATAGTATCATGTCATCGGCAAACAGTTACAGGTTTACTTTTTCTATTCCGATTTGGATTCCTTTTATTTCCTTTTCTTCTCTGATTGCTGTGGCTAAAACTTCCAAAACTATGTTGAATAAGAGTGGTGAGAGTGGGCAACCTTGTCTTGTTCCTGATCATAGCGGAAATGCTTTCAGTTTTTCACCATTAAGGATGATGTTGGCTGTGGGTTTCTCATTTATGGCCTTTATTATGTTGAGGAAAGTTCCCTCTATGCCTACTTTCTGCAGGGTTTTTATAATAAATGGGTGTTGAATTTTGTCGAAAGTTTTCTCTGCAACTACAGAGATGACCATAAGGTTTTTCTCCTTCAATTTGTTAATACAGTGTATCACATTGATTGATTTCTGTATATTGATGAATCCTTGCATTCCTGCAGTAAACCCCACTTGATCATGGTGTATGATCCTCTTAATGTGCTGTTGGATTCTGTTTGCTAGTATTTTTTGAGGATTTTTGCATCTATGTTCATCAGTGATATTGGCCTGTAGTTTTCTTTCTTTGTGACATCCTTGTCTGGCTTTGGTGTCAGGGTGATGGTGGCCTCATAGAATGAGTTTGGGAGTGTTCCTCCCTCTGCTATATTTTGGAAGAGTTTGAGAAGGATAGGTGTTACCTCTTCTCCAAATGTTTGATAGAATTCGCCTGTGAAGCCATCTGGTCCTGGGCTTTTGTTTGTTGGAAGATTTTTAATCACAGTTTCAATTTCAGTGCTTGTGATTGGTCTGTTCATATTTTCTATTTCTTCCTGGTTCAGTCTTGGCAGGTTGTGTGTTTCTAAGAATTTATTCATTTCTTCCAGGTTGTCCATTTTATTGGCATAGAGTTGCTTGTAGTAATCTCTCATGATCTTTTGTATTTCTGCAGTGTCGGTTGTTACTTCCCCTTTTTCATTTCTAATTCTATTGATGTGAGTCTTCTCCCTTTTTTTCTTGAGGAGTCTGGCTAATGGTTTATCTATTTTGTTTATCTTCTCAAGTAACCAGCTTTTAGTTTTATTGATCTTTGCTATCGTTTCCTTCACTTCTTTTTCATTTATTTCTGATCTGATCTTTATGATTTCTTTCCTTCTGCTAACTTTGGGGTTTTTTTGTTCTTCTTTCTCTAATTGCTTTAGGTGCAAGGTTAGGTTGTTTATTTGAGATGTTTCCTGTTTCTTAAGGTAGGATTGTATTGCTATAAACTTCCCTCTTAGAACTGCTTTTGCTGCATCCCATAGGTTTTGGGTTGTCGTGTCTCCATTGTCATTTGTTTCTAGGTATTTTTTTATTTCTTCAGTGATCACTTCGTTATTAAGTAGTGTATTGTTTAGCCTCCATGTGTTTGTATTTTTTACAGATCTTTTCCTGTAATTGATATCTAGTCTCATAGCGTTGTGGTCGGAAAAGATACTTGATACAATTTCAGTGTTTTAAATTTACCAAGGCTTGATTTATGCCCAAGATATGATCTATCCTGGACAGTGTTCCATGAGCAATTGAGAAAAATGTGTATTCTGTTGTTTTTGGATGAAATGTCCTATAAATATCAGTTAAGTCCATCTTGTTTAATGTATCACTTAAAGCTTGTGTTTCCTTTTTTATTTTCATTTTGGATGATCTTTCCCTTGGTGAAAGTGGGGCGTTAAAGTCCCCTACTATGAATGTGTTACTGTTGATTTCCCCTTTTATGGCTGTTAGTATTTGCCTTATGTATTGAGGTGTTCCTGTGTTGGGTGCATAAATATTTACAATTGTTATATCTTCTTCTCGGATCAATCCCTTGATCATTATGTAGTGTCTTTCTTTGTCTCTTCTAATAGTCTTTATTTTAAAGTCTATTTTGTCTGATATGAGAATTGCTACTCCAGTTTTCTTTTGGTTTCCATTTGCATGGAATATCTTTTTCCATCCCCTCACTTTCAGTCTGTATGTGTCTCTAGGTCTGAAGTTGGTCTCTTTTAGACAGCATATATATGGGTCTTGTTTTTGTATCCATTCAGCCAGTCGGTGTCTTTTGGTGGGAGCATTTAATCCATTTACATTTAAGGTAATTATCGATATCTATGTTCCTGTTCCCATTTTCTTAATTGTTTTGGATTTGTTATTGTAGGTCTTTTCCTTCTCTTGTGTTTCTTGCCTAGAGAAGTTCCTTTAGCATTTGTTGTAAATCTGGTTTGGTGGTGCTGAACTCTCTCAGCTTTTGCTTGTCTGTAAAGGTTTTTAATTCTCCATCAAATCTGAATGAGGGGCTTCCCTGGTGGCCCAGTGGTTGAGAGTCTGCCTGCCAATGCAGGGAACACGGGTTCGGGCCCCGGTCTGGGAAGATCCCACATGCCACGGAGCACCTGAGCCCGTGAGCCACAGCTACTGAGCCTGTGCGTCTGGAGCCTGTGCTCCGCGGCAGGAGAGGCCGCGATAGTGAGAGGCCCACGCACCACGATGGTGCACGATGAAGAGTGGCTCCCGCTCGCCGCAACTAGAGGAAGCCCTCACACAGAAACAAAGACCCAACACAGCATAAATAAATAAATTTATAAAAAAAAAAAAAAAAAAATCTGAATGAGATCCTTGCTGGGTAGAGTAATCTTGGTTGTAGGTTTTTCTCCTTCATCACTTTCAATATGTCCTGCCACTCCCTTCTGTCTTGCAGAGTTTCTGCTGAAAGATCAACTGTTAACCTTATGGGGATTCCCTTGTGTGTTATTTGTTGTTTTTCACTTTTGCTTTTAATATGTTTTCTTTGTATTTAATTTTTGACAGTTTGATTAATATGTGTCTTGGTGTGTTTCTCCTTGGATTTATCCTGTATGGGATTCTCTGTGCTTCCTGGACTTGATTAACTATTTCCTTTCCCATATTAGGGAAGTTTTCAACTATAACCTCTTCAAATATTTTCTCAGTCCCTTTCTTTTTCTCTTCTTCTTCTTGAACCCCTATAATTCGAATGTTGGTGCATTTAATGTTGTCCCAGAGGTCTCTGAGACTGTCCTCAGTTCTTTTCATTCTTTTTTCTTTATTCTGCTCTGCAGTAGTTATTTCCACTATTTTATCTTCTGGGTCACTTATCCGTTCTTCTGCCTCAGTTATTCTGCTGTTGTTCCCTTCTAGAATATTTTTCATTTCATTTATTGTGTTGTTCATCATTGCTTGTTTCATCTTTAGTTCTTCTAGGTCCTTAATAAATGTTTCTTGCATTTTCTCTATTTCCACGATTTTGGATCATCTTTACCATCATTTTTCTGAATTATTTTCACGTTGACTGCCTATTTCCTCTTCATTTGTTAGGTCTGGTGGATTTTTACCTTGCTCCTTCATCTGCTGTGTTTTTCTGTCTTCTCATTTTGCTTATCTTACTGTGTTTGGGGTCTCCTTTTTTCAGGCTGTAGGTTTGTAGTTCCCGTTGTTTTTGGTGTCTGTCCCCAGTGGCTCAATTTAGTTCAGTGGGTTGTGTAGGCTTCCTTGTGGAGGGGACTAGTGCCTGTGTTCTGGTGGATGAGGCTGGATCTTGTCTCTCTGGTGGGCAGGTCCACGTCTGGTGGTGTGTTTTGGGGTGTCTGTGGACTTATTATGTTTTAAGGCAGCCTCTCTGCTAATGGGTGGGGTTGTGTTCCTGTCTTGCTAGTTGTTTGGCATAGGGTAGCTTGCCCTATGCAAGTGCTATAGTGCTACAGTGCCCTATAGCACTGTAGCTTGCAGGTCGTTGAGTGAAGCTGGGTGTTGGTGTTGAGATGGAGATCCCTGGGAGATTTTCACGGTTTGATATTATGTGGAGCTGGGAGGTCTCTTGTGGACCAGTGTCCTGAAGTTGGCTCTCCCACCTCAGAGAGACAACACTGACTCCTGGCTGCAGCACCAAGAGCCTCTCATCCACACGGCTGAGAATAAAAGGGAGAAAAAGCAGAAAGAGAGAGAGAGAGAGAGAAAGGAAGGGAGGGAGGGAGGAAGGAAGGAAAGAAGGAAAGAAAGAGGATAAAAGAAAATAAAGTAAGATAAAATAAAATAAAGTTATTAAAATAAAAAATAATTATTAAGAAAAAAAAACGGACAGGTAGAACCCTAGGACAAATGGTGAAAGCAAAGCTATACAGACAAAATCTCACACAGAAACATACACACTCTTGACAAAAAGAGGAAAGGGAAAAAAGTAATAAATCTTGCTCTCAAGGTGGGATGATTTGGGTTGATTCGTTGTCTATTCAAGTATTCCACAGATGCAGGGTACATCAAGTTGATTGTGGAGGTTTAATCCGCTGCTCCTGAGGCTGCTGGGAGAGATTTCCCTTTCTCTTCTTTGTTCACACAGCTCCCGGGGCTCAGCTTTGGATTTGTCCCCGCCTCTGCGTGCAGGTCCCGGAGGGCGTCTGTTCTTCGCTCAGAACTGACGGGGTTAAAGGAGCTGCTGATTCGGGGGCTCTGGCTCACTCAGGCCGTGGGGAGGGAGGGACACGGTGTGGGGCGAGCCTGTGGCGGCAGAGGCCGGGGTGACGTTGCACCAGCCTGAGGCATGCTGTGCGTTCTCCCGGGGAAGTTGTCCATGAATTCCGGGACCCTGGCAGTGGCGGGCTGCACAGGCTCCCCGGGAGGGTGGGTGTGGATAGTGACCTGTGCTCGCACACAGGCTTCTTGGTGGCGGCAGCATCAGCCTTAGCGTGTAATGCCCATCTCTGGGGTCCGTGCTGTTAGCCGTGGCTCGTACCCGTCTCTGGAGCTCCTTTGAGCAGCGATCTTAATCCCCTCTCCTTGCGCACCAGGAAACAAAGAGGAAAGAAAAAGTCTTTTGCCTCTTCGGCAGCTCCAGACTTTTCCCCGGACTCCCTCCCGTCTAGCTGTGGTGCACTAACCCCCTGCAGGCTGTGCTCACGCCGCCAATCCTTTCCCTGCGCTCCGACCAAAGCCCGAGCCTCAGCTCCCAGCCCCGCCCTTCCCGGTGGGTGAGCAGACAAGCCTCTCGGGCTGGTGAGTGCTGGTCGGCACCGATCCTCTGTGCGGAAATCTCTCCGCTTTGCCCTCCACACCTCTGTTGCTGTGCTCTCCTCCACGGCTCCAAAGCCTCCCCCTCCGCCACCTGCAGTCTCCACCCGTGAAGGGGCTTCCTAGTGTGTGGAAACCTTTCCTCCTTCACAGCTCCCTCCCACTGGTGCAGGTCCCGTCCCTATTCTTTTGTCTCTGTTTATTCTTTTTTCTTTTGCCCTACCCAGGTACGTGGGGAGTTTCTTGCCTTTAGGGAGGTCTGAGGTCTTCTGCCAGCATTCAGTAGGTGTTCTGTAGGAGTTGTTCCACGTGTAGATGTATTTCTGGTGTATCTGTGGGGAGGAAGGTGATCTCCACGTCTTACTCTTCCGCCATCTTCCCCCCGAACCTCAGTTGCCACGCTTTTGACTGCTTTCCGTATCTCCCCTCAATTTATTACAGTCATAGGCTGTTTAGCACGTCTCACATGGGAGTTCGGTCCTTTAAGAAACTGACCCCCTGGTGATGTATTTCCAAAAGGAATACTGCTCACTTCCAACATGGAGGCTAGATCTGGAGGGTAAGCAATTAGAATGCAACAGCTCCTTGATATGGAGATTTCCAGGGACAGTGCCTCTCTTTCTGCTCCTTCTTCCTCTTAGCTCCTGATGAGGAATTAGCTTGCTAGTGGCAGTGACACTTCTCTCTGCTAGTTGTCCCATTCGATCAGGACAGCCCTGGAGGAGTTACAGGAGTGGCCACTGTCTCCTGTGAACCATGCTTGGAAATGAAGTTGGACAGTTTCGGCCACTTCCCTGACTCTTCATGAAGCTGTCCATTTCCTCATTTATTGTCATGTCTCTGTGTTAATTTCTCTTTCCTCACTGGTTTCTAGTTTACAGCTGTCTCTTCTCCATCGATCTAAAAATGTTAACTTCATTGCAACTAACTGGAAAATGTTCATGTTTGTGTATTTTATCATATATTAACTCGAATGAAGGAAAATTTTGATCCATTTCCTTGAGCAATTTCAGTCTTCAGTCTTCAGAGAGAATCACATTCATAGCAATTTTTCTATCCTTTTGTCACATCAATAAGTTATAAACATTGACTGATTATAGTGTAGAGTTTTCAGCAATGTGGAAATTTTTATTTGCAAAGAAATTATGGGCACAGTGAGTGGCTAACAAGTTCAGAGGTCAAAATGAAATTTCGGAGGTTAAGTAATTGTTAAGGAATGATTATATTCTTTAATTTTTATATTCCTTAATTCCTGTAATTTTTAAAGTTTGAGTGCCAAGATTTTCTTATTAAGATTTGTTTTTAGCTTAAGTCAGGTTTCCTGAATATGTAATGAATTTTAGTTTACTATTAGCTTCATCATCAAATATATCAGAAGAAAACTTCTCTTACCACTCCCAGAAAAGTCTGTTAAACGAAGACTGTAAAGCTCAGGCAGGTTTTATTTCTAGTCATGTTTGTGCCTTTATGACAGAGGGTATTGGGAAGGGGAGTGAGGAGGTGGGGGTAAGCATTCACCCTATATCCTTTATAACGTGTAAATCATCAAAGTGGAGGGAAAGGAAGTAAAAAAACTGTCCGTTTCTGGTGCTATTGAACAGTAAAGAACTATACTCAGGGAGCAGAAGACATTTTGGTTAGGAGAAAATTAAAATCTATTCTCATTTCTTTTAAGAGTGGAGGATGATAACTTGAAGATATATAAGAAATGACTTGAAAAAATATATATTATACTCATAATAAGGTATCCAAAGTTGGCCAGAGCAGTGTCAGTTTCTAACAGGTATACAGGAATCCTGGAGTCATATCTACCCTGAATATAATTGTAGACAAACAGTAAATCTAAATAATCTGATAGTAAATCTGAACAGTAAATCTAAATTATCTCCCAGCTCTCAGCGTTGCCAGAAAACTCTTAAAGACTATCTGCCAACTCATTATGTGAAAAGATGTATGAGTTAGCCACAGACTCCAGGGCAAATTTCTCTGGGGAGAAAGAAGTCACTTGGAACCCAGACCTTTGGAAAAGATGCTCATTTTGTAGTGGGAAAACATCAACATCTTAGTGTACCGCTGAGTACCCCCTCCTCCCATCCCTCTCAGATAAAGGATGGGAGGGGGAGGAAAGGGAAGTAGCCTCAGCTCTTGGTTTCTTCTACCCTGAAAGACCATGGCCTCCATCATTCCATACTAGTCAGAAATAAGGCCATGAATCACACAGCAGCTTTGCTTCAAAGATCTCAAAACAAACAACTTACCACAGTTTTCAAGTAAGAATAATTTTATCATTTGTATAGCTAAGAAATGTCCTTACCAGTGATCATTACACTTTGAGCTGCCAAATGTTGAAACCTTTACCTTACTTAGAGGAAGTTTGGACCAGGCAAAATCATCAAGGGAATCCATTTACTCCAATGGAAATGAAACTTCCAAGTTCAACGTAGTAAACACAGATATATCTTTCTCATCTCTCTGTGTCCCCATTGTCTTTGTCAGGATGTCCAAAATATATTCTTTTGCCAAGAACTTAATACAGGCATCTGGAAGATCAAGATTTGTACAGTTCCAATAAGTACCTGGGACAGATCCATATGAAGAACCAAGGGGAGATCTTTCCCGCCTGTGCTACTTCCAACATGGGTTCTTTCTCCTTCCTCTGATGGATCCATTTTAACCTCGGTGCTCCAAGCCTATTTTATTGTTAGAAATGTTAAGGAAAGTAGAAAAATAGACTATTATATGTTTAACATGGGTTCTTTCCCTTTACACATAGGGAATTTCACATTTGCTTTGAAGTAAATAAAAAGTTTTCAATCTAGGGAAGGAAAATGGCCAAATGATTCCCAAGCCAATGGGAGATGAAGTCCAGAGCATCACTTTGACAGCACAAAGATATGGCTTTGGGTAAACCATGACATAGCTCACTTATGCATCTCTTCCATGGGTGTTAGAGTTTTGTTTCTAGAACAGGCATTTGGTTCTAGAGAAATAGTTAATTTTTTTCCATTGCAGCAGTGTTTAATTAGATGTGCCCTGAGGATACTATCAGTTGTCTCTGTAAGGTCATTGTAAATTATGTGGGTGTTGTAATAGGTGTGGTTCTACACATGGGAAAGTCACATAGCCTAGATGTAGGAGTTAATCTGTCTAAGTTAGACTTCAGGTTCTTGCTGTAAGCTGTCTTAGCATAGCCAGAATCACACTGTCTTCAGAAGAGCAACTGAACCCAGAACTGCAGGGTGGCTTAGTACATTGTTTAGTTTATTTAATTTTAAAGATATTTGCATTTATCCTCACCAGTATTAGTGTAGGTAAATTTCTCAGATAACTAGATGAATAATTTTTAACATTTCTTCATAATATCATTGTTGTGAATATATACAAACCTTAAGGATGGAAAATGAGAAAACAATAAACACAACATTTTATCTAGCTTCCGAGAAACAGTGTTTATACCACAGTGTTATACCACAGAGGCTATTTTTATTTTTTTCCTAAAACATAATGTAGACCATAAAATCATTCACAAAATAAGCCAAGGTCTCATTTATCAATCCTATCAGACATTAAAAACATTTATTTCATTTGCAGAATGTTGGGAGGAAAAATTATACATTCAGTGCTACATTCAACATGATTTTTTTTCCCTGCTGTCAAAAATGTAAACAGTTTACTTTTCACTGGAGCAAGTGCATTATAATCTTACTCTATTAAAGGCTAAACTTAAGGATTATACATCTGAGAGAAGAAATTTCCTTCAATTTGTTTAAAATATACTTTTAGTATGTGGGAGTGAGCTGACTGGGTAGTGCTAAAACTTCCACTGGTCTGTAGACTATGATTTCTTTAAAAAGAGTGTAAATCTAAAGAAGACGCACACACTGAGTATGCTACTGGGGAGATGCCAAAGGAAAAGAAGTAACTGTTAAGGGGAGGGGGGTTTAAGATGCGTGAAAAGAAACCAGTCAACTGGAAAAAAATACACAACCTAAAAGTTGAGAATTATGTTTTATTCGGGGTCCTTACTGGGAACTGTAACCAGGGAAGCAGTCTCCCAATAGCTCTGAGGGACTGCTCCCAAGAGGTAAGGGAGGAGCCAGGGTATATAGGCGTTTTTGCTCAAAACAAACAAACAAAAATCCCGAATACCAAAAAAATGTAGTCAAACATCTAAAGATGACTGCTAATCATGAAAAACCAGACATCTCAAGTTAATGATTTTCATGCTTTTCTATGTATGGGAAGTTGCAAGAGTCTGGACTCACTGAAATTATCCCTTTGATATGCATCTTAGCTATCTAGGACCAGTATCCTATTTTCCTCCATCCTGAATTCCCCAGCTTGGTTGGGCTGAAGTCTTTTCTTGATGAAAAGAAGGTCATGAGTAAAAACTTCTTGCTCAGCATAGGTGGCTGAATCTGCTGCTATTAATCACACACTTGCTATCTAGTCGCACCCTAACTCAGCTGGTGCTGCAGGTTCTGTTCCTACTGTCTCTGGCTATGTTAGGAGAGCATAGATGGGAAAGATACAGAAAGGAACAGAAAGAGGAATCTCCGGGGAAATAGTAAAATGTCTGAGATGTGGGCATTTTGAAATGGGACGTCCCATTTTTGTTCATCAGCGACTTCAGATGTGTCACAAATATCCCCCAGTCAGTGGTCAGAATAACCCCCTCCATCCTTTATGTTCCCATAGGATTTGTTTATACCTCAAGGGGAGCACATGTGACACAGTGTTATTGTTTATTCATGGGTCTCCTCCTCCCAGCAACACTTAGGTTTCCTAGTGGACCATCTCTGTGAAGACTAGTTGTCTGTCCAGCACCTGGAAAAGGGTCTACACACAGTATTTGCTTAATGCATAGTGCATGAATGAACAATCAAGTACAAAAATAAATTGACTCTACCCAGAGGTTGGATTCGTCACCTATTCCCCCTGTATTCTCAGTACCCAGCACAGTTCCTGACTAGCAGGGTCTTGGTAGAAACAAGTAGGTAAAAAAGATCTGTGGCAAATAGAGCCACATTTGAACAGCAGCTTGAAGCTGGAACAAATTACTTTACATCTCTGTGCTTCAGTTTTCTCACCTTTAAACTGGGGTTACTGATTGGTTAACTCCGTGATACATGCATTAACGTTTTGCCACAGTACCAGACAGGAATAAGGCCTCATTAAAATATCAGCAAATCTTACAGTAAAGGCTATAAAATTGACTTAATTCTTCACTCTCTATTTAGCTTGAATGTTTATTTAATTTTTAAGTTCCAAAATTCTATGAGAAAAAGGCTAATATGATAGTAAAAAAACTTTGTATATCTGACATGTTATTCACGAAAAAGTTGAATGAAATGGAATTACCCCAAAATCAAGGGGCTATAATTGTCACAAGGAAACACATTGATTCCAGTTAAATGTAGATGTTTGTTTAGCTGACCCCACTGTTCACGTGGTCGCTGTATGTTGCCGTCACGCCAACTCATCAAGTCCTTTCCATTGTATCACAAGTTAAATTTATTTATCACTGTATATCCCAGAAGCATTCTCATAGAGCCTCATACACTGAAGCTTTAGTTTCACAACATTCTTATGCCTGACAGAGAAAATACAGTTTTAGTTTACAGAATGGAGACAGCTGAAGCTGGGCTTAAGTAATCTGTCCTAAGACAGTAGTTACTTTTGTAAGGAAATACCCAACTAGAAGTTGGACAATAATTAGCAATTGGATAATCTGGCCTAGGGTCTAGGTCTACCTTAACTAGCTGAGTACACTTGGGGTCATCTTTTAAATTCTCTGAGTTTTGGTGTCTTTGTTTATAAAATGTGAGTAAAGGTCTCTGCTGCTTTTAAATGGCATAACTTTTGTGACAATCAAATGATGTCATATACCTGAAAAATTTTTTGAAAATATAAGACAAATATTAAATCCTACACTTAAGTATCTCATATTTGTTGCTTCTCTCTTTAAAAGAGTCTCTTTTGAAACACTGCCAGGACGTAAACAAATATTGCCACAGTTTGCCTTGGAGGGCTCTTTTGTTAACTGCGTTAAAGATCAGTTCTCCAAGTATAATCTAGCATGATTATGTTGACTTAACAGATGAGGAAACTGGAACACAGAGGTGCTACGACTTGCCCTGATTTTACAAATCATGCTAGTGTAGTGGCTCCTATATCAAGAAACCCAGCCTAACTCCTTCTGTTCACTACACCAACCACAGAATGAGGAGGCCTTTGTATTTTATGTGTGAAGAAATAAACGCAGAAGTAATGGGCTGACATATATAGGCCACCTGCTTTCCCAGAACTGAGTCTCTTGAATACTCAAACTGAAGATACATGATTTAGTAAACGGTAAAATATAGAGAATTTACATTTATTAGAGGTAGCATCAAGAATTGGAGCTTTTGTAAATGTTTCCTTGAAGGGAGAATCTCTAGAAACTTGTGCTGAAATGCATACAGATCTGGTGGAACCTTGTTTGCACTTGCTTTTTTTTGACTGCATAGGGTATTTGTGCTGTAATTGAGGCTTTTGCTGTAGTAGGTCCTAGAAGGTTCTTTACTTCTGTCACAGAGAAATAAAAGCAGCAGCAGCTAAGAGAACCTGGGAGAAAATACCAGTAGTTATCCTGGATCAGTGGTCATTAACTAGTGTCTCACAGCCTAGACAGAATGTTTTGGTATGTCACCCTCTGCTAGGCCTGTAAGCATTTCTAGCTTAAATAAAGATTTGTTTTTTCTCTTTGAATACCAGCAGGGACAAACAATTAATTTATTGATTGGTAAGTGGTATGTGTTCAGCTCTGTTGTCAAAGATAATCAGTCATGTTTAATGAGACTCTGCCTTCATTAAAGTCATCAGAGTCATTAATAAGTAAATATGTGCCTAGATTTCATAGAATTTGTACCTCTTAATAAAGACTAAGCTAAGTCTACATTTCCCTGAAACAAGCACTTAGAAAGAAATTGAGAAAAATGAAGTTAATTCAACAATAATAATTTTTCCCTGGAGTCAGAAATCACCAGTCTCCAAGAAGGACATATAAAATGAGCCTTGGCGCAGTGGTTGAGAGTCCGCCTGCCGATGCAGAGGGCGCGGGTTCGTGCCCCGGTCTGGGAGGACCCCACGTGCCGCGGAGCTGCTGGGCCCGTGAGCCATGGCTGCTGGGCCTGCACGTCCGGAGCCTGTGCTCCGTGACGGGAGAGGCTGCGGCAGTGAGAGGCCTGCGTACCGCAAAAAAAAAAAAAAAAAAAAAAAAAAAAAAAAAAAAAAAAAAAAATGAGCCTTGGGACATGACACTATGCATAGAAGATCCTAAGGATGGCATCAGAAAACTATAACATTAGAGTTCATCAATGAGGTCGGTAAAGTTTCAGGATAAAAAAGTAGCATATGGAAATCTGTTGCGTTTCTATACACTAACAACAAACTATCAGAAGTAGAAATTGAGGAAACAATCCCATTTACCATCACATCAAAACGAATAAAATACCTAGGGATAAATCTATCTAAGGAGGCAAAATATCTGTACTCTGAAAACTCTAAGATATTGATGAAAGAACTTGAAGATTACACAAACAGAAGGAAAGATACTGTGTTCTTGGATTGGAGGAATCAATATTGTTAAAATGGCCATACTACCCAAGACAGTGTACAGATTCAATGCAATCTCTATCAAATTGCCAAGGGCATTTTTCACAGAACTAGAACAAAAAATGTTTAAATGTGTGTGGAAACACAAAAGACCCCAAATAGCCAAAGCAATCTTGAGAAGGAAGAACTGAGCTGGAGGAATCAGGCTCCCTGGCTTCAGACTATACTGAAAAGCTACAGCAATCAAAGCAGTATGGTACTGGAATAAAAACAGACATATAGATCAATGGAACAGGATAGAAAGCCCAGAAATAAACCCACCCACTTACTGTCAATTAATCTATGACAAAGGCAAGAATATACAATGGAGAAAACGCAGTCTCTTCAATAACTGGTGTTGGGAAAACTGGAAAGATTGATTGATTGATTGCTGTGCCACAGGGCATGGGTGATCTTAGATCCCCAACCAGGGATCAAACCCATGCCCCCTGCAGTGGAAGCATGGAGTCTTAACCACTGGACTGCCAGGGAAGTCCCTGGACAGCTACGTGTAAAATAAAGAAATTAGAACATACTCTAACACTGTATACAGAAAGAAACTCAAAATGGATTAAAGACCTAAATGTAAGACTGGGTACTATAAAACTACTAGAGGAAAACATAGGCAGAACACTCTTTGACATAAATTACAGCAATATTTTTTGGATCCATCTCCTAGAGTAATGGAAACAACAACAACAAAATGGACATAATTAAACTTAAAAGCTTTTGCACAGCAAAGGAAACCATAAACAAAACAAAAAGACAACCTACAGAATGGAAGAAAATATTTGCAAATGATGTGACTGACAAAGGGTTAATCTCTAAAATATACAAACAGCTCATACACCTCAATATCATAAAAACAAACAACCCAATCCAAAAATGGGCAGAAGATCTAAATAGACATTTCTCCAAAGAAGACATACAGATGGCCAACAGGCAATGAAAAGATGCTCAACATCACTAATTATTAGAGAAATGCAAATCAAGACTACAATGAGCTACCACCTTGCAACAGTCAGAATGGCCATCATCAAAAAGTCTACAAATTATAAATGATGAAGAGCATGTGGAGAAAAGGGAACCCTCCTATGCTGTTGGTGGGAATGTAAACTGGTAACAGTCACCATGGCTGCACCTTGTGCGTTGGCTGGTAGGGATATAAAATGGTACAGCCACTGTGGAAGACAGTATGTATGGTGGCTTCTGAAAAAATTAAACAGAATTACCATGTGATCTAGCAATTTCACTTCTAGACATATACCCAAAAGAGTTGAAAGCAGCAAATGGAAGAGATATTTGCACACTCATGTTCATAGAATCAGTATTCACAATAGCCAAGAGGTGGAAATAACTCAAATGTCCATTGCTGGTTGAATAGATAAACACAATGTGGTATAGACATATAGTGGAATATTATCCAACCTTGAAGGAGAATGAAATTCTGATATATGCTACAGCATACATGAACCTTGAAAGCATTATGCTAATTAAAATAACCTAGACACGAAAGGACAATATTGTATAATTCCACTTATATGAGGTGTCTGGAATAGGCAAATTTGTACAGAAAGAAAGTGTGGTGAGGACTTCACTGCTGTGCAGTGGTTCAGAATCTGCCTGCCAATTCAGGGGACACGGGTTTGATCCCTGGTCCAGGAAGATCCCGCATGCCGTGGAGCAACTAGGCCCGTGTGCCACAACTACTGAGCCTGAGCTCTATAGCCAATGAGCCACAACTGCTGAGCCCATGCACCACAACTACTGAAGCCCGTGCACCCTAGAGCCTACGCATCACAACTTCTGAGCCCATGCGCCACAACTACTGAAGCCTGCGTGTTCTAAGGCCCACATGCCGCAACTGCTGAGCCCGTGTGCTGCAACTACTGAAGCCCCTGTGCCTAGAGCCAGTGTTCCATCACAAGAGAAGCTATCGCAATGAGAAAGCTGCACACTGCAACAAAGAGTAGGCTGCACTCACCACAACTAGGGAAAGCCCGCACACAGCAAGGAAGACCCAACACAGACCACCCCCCACCCGCAAAAAAAAAAGTGTGGTGAAAGAGTGGTTACCAGGGGCTGGAAGGAGAGGGGAATGTGGAGTTGTTGTTTGTTGGGTACAGAATTTCTCTATGGGAAGATGGAAATGTCAAAAAAACATTCAAATTATAAATTTCATGTTACGTATATTTTATCAGAATTTTTTAACGTTGAATCTGTAGTCTTTGCTTCCACAATCTCTTAGCCCATTCTCCACAGAGCAGACTTTTTAAAAATACAAAGTAGGTCATGTTTCTTTTCCACTGGAAACTTTCCATTGTACTTTGTGTGAAATCCAAACTGCTTTTCAGGGCTCCTAGTCCTATAGATCCTGGTCCTGTCCCTACCACTTCCTCTTCTCTCTGCTCCAGCTGTACTAGCCTTGCTGGACCCTAAAATGTGCAAAGCCCAGTCCTGCTTGAGGTCTTTATACAATACTTCCTTTCCTCTGCCTGAAATATTCTTTTATCCCCAGAGTTTCATGCCACTTGCCCCTGACTACTAATCAAGTCTTACTCAGTTGTCACCTCCTTGGAGAAGGCTATCTTGACAACCGTCCTAAGTTTGCACCTACCTCACTGGCTACCCAGTCATTCTATCTTCTCACCCTGCTTTGTCTGCAAATTGCTTCTTATTATCAAAATTGTGTTATTAATTTATTGGATTGCCTTTTTAACCTAAATCCATCCCTAGAATGAGGGTAGTGACTTTTCACCACCATATCATTAGCACCCAAAACAGTGCCTGGCACGTTAATGAATACTATGTGAATGAATTAGTTCTGATGGTAGATATCCTGCCTTTCTGAAATGGGTTCCATTTAAAACCCATCAAGCTTGCATCAAATGAAGTTTATTTGAAGTGGATCAGGTCGTGTGACAGACATAGCACCCAGAAATGCCTTCAGAAAGGGCATGTGACATCAGCTGCTGGGAATGATGTCAGTAGATGGTCAGTTACTTCAGGAATTGCTGCAACTGCAGGGGGTCACCTGCTCCAAAATCAGTCCTTCCTGGGGTAGACCACATACACTGGCATATAAAGACACAGCCATTTCATCCCAATGCAGACCCAACTCCAAAGGACCATCTTAGCTCCAGAGCAAGGGTGAGGTCCGCAGAGACTGTCCTGAGGACTGACTCATATTGTCACTTATCCTTGTGCCCCATTTGCTTCCTTCCCTCCTTTTCACAGGTGTTGATCCCAAAACACTCCCAGATGGACAACCTGCACACTACCCTCCATTTCAACATCCCAATGCACTTCCCTGGGAACTCAACCTGTATCAGCTTGTATGCATACAAGAAGCAAAAACACCACCTTCTGAGTTTATCCCCTTGAGTTATAGATGACTAAATATAGTTCGTGTCAACTTCGTTGAAAGCCTGAAACCAATCAGACATCTCACAGCAATGCTGATATGGCTGGAGAAAGCTGAAGTAGTGACAGAACTTTCCCCACTTAGGAAGGATGTCCATGACTTGTGGGATCTAAGGTTGTGTTTATTTCATGAAATGTATTACGTTTGTGTGACTCCTATATTGCCTGCCCTGTAATTTGTAAGCAGGGATGAAATAAGTGGCAGATGCTTTCTGATACCTTGAGGGAGAGATGCACAAGGAAAAATGCGTGCTTGGTGTGATGCAGAGCCCAGGGGAGATGACTTGGGCGGTTTGCTACGAGGGAAGGCTGAAGGCATTCACCAATTCACAGATGAGCTTTAGGGGATGCAGGCGTTCCCTAAAAGTACAGGCAAGATATTGTACACATGGGTGGTTTTCCAGGAATCTAGATTGTCAAAAGGGCCAATGCAGTAAAAAGGGTTAAGGGGACCCTGAACTTTGAGAACTTTTGTCTCCAATCATGTCCTGTAAGATTTCCCTGTCTTTTCGTTGGTATTTGCACCAAAGATTTATGACTACTTTCAGCCACTTGGATTCAGATAACGGGTCTCATCTGCCCCTTGAGTTTGTGTGTTCATTTTTGCTCTGGGTTGTTGGCTTAATGCATTTGACTCTAGCAGTTTACTTTTACTGTTTCATCTGTTTTCCTGGTAGAGTTTTACCTTCATTTTTTTCCTTTTTGTCTCACATATCTTACTATCTTTTACTTTTAAAATGAAGACAAGCTAGCACAAAGGGGATAGTCTCAAGCACAGCCCTGCTATGAATGAGGAATGAATTTTTATTCCCCAGTTTACTCCTTAGGGACTCTCCCAGTGTAGCAAACACAACTGCCAGGTTAGTGGCAGGCATTTGGGGTAAAATCAGGTTTCCAGGAAAGCCTCATTTTAAACCGAATTTTGGCCCCAGTTCACATACTAACATAAAAACACACATGTATACACATAAGCAAGGAAGAATTTGTACCTTCCTGCCACACCACCAACCCAAGAACAAATTATAAATGCAAACATATAAATTAAACCTACTCTTCCCACCTCTAAAATTGGATTTGCATATGAACTCTCTATTTCTTCTTAGAGTTAGCTAATATTTGTTACCTAATTTGGGCACTTAGCCATATTAGAGTGACCCTGAGTAAATCATGAAACAGTTTTTTGGGCATCTCGACATCTTGTTCCTTGAATATCAAACATTTGGCATTTACTATGTGCAGACATGAATGAAGCATCATCCCTGCCCTCAAGATGCTCATGATTTATTGTGGCATGCCAATCTGTTCCTAGCACATGGCTGGCACTGATTAACTAAGAGAGCAAATTGTGTCTAATTGTATTGCAAGGACGTGTATATGTAACTTTACCCTGGGTTTAACAACTTCTTGCTTGCCTCTTCACTGGTTCTTACTGACACTCATAACTCATGAATGGTCCTACCACTGATGTCTCCATTTTAAGGTCCCACCTCAGACAAGTTCCATAACGTGGTCCTGATATTTTTTATATGTCAAAGAGCCATTCCTTAGGTATTTAAACTCTGAAACTTTCTGTGTCCTAACATTTAGTTCTGTTTTTATACTTGGAAAACTATTCCCTAGAATGCTACTAACCGTTTTTTGGCGATATCATTTACACCTGTATTTGTAGTTATGTTTAATTGGCTTGATAGTTGATCTTATAACTTTACAATAATTTCCATGTCATATGCATATAATATTTATTTAAAATGGCAATTTTTGTTTGTGAATTGTATGCCTTGTTGTTTTTGGTACTCACACCAGTTGGGCTTTGTAAATATGCACTAGATATGGTGGGTGAGTGGATATATGCTTGCCTTGCTCCCTTATTCTGAATTATTTCATTTATATGTTTAAGAACAGATTGCAGACTCTCCCCACACAAAATGCCGTTTATGTTTTAATACTTTATTTGATATAGGTATACTTAAAGGAAGCAAAAACCATGGAATGGAAATTTAGGACAGATAAGTTAGGGTTTAATTCTTCATTTTACATGGGAATTGATACAGCGTTCTATTAAGCAGCAGTTTCCCCTATTGCGTTTACAGTATGTATGACTTTAAAATATACGTTAAATCTTAGGTCATTAAAATAACCCTTCCCGTGTTTTCCGAGGTGGAAGAATCCTTTATGTTCATCTCTTGGCCATGGAGCTTTTGCGGTAGTGGATAGGTTCACGAGTAGATATAAAAGTGGGAAGTTGGGAAAGGACTGTAGACATAAAGGAAAGATCAGAGGGGAGCAGTGTGAGGGAGCGTTAAGGAGAAAGGTTTCCAAGAGGGAAAGAAAGAACAGAGGGTACAGTGAGAGACAGAAGACAGAACAGATAGCTGCACAACTGCTGAAAAAATTTTGTTAAGTTATAGAAGAAAGAATTGGGAGCAACTTTTTTTTTAATTGAGATGTGTTCTTAACCCTGTCCCCTACTTCCTCAATGCATTTTTAGTGAATATCTTATTATGTGATTATGTATAGATTAGATCTACAGGGTAGAATGAGCATATGTGTTTACCAATCTACACATTAAAAATCCCTTAAAATATCATAAAACATAGGTTTAAAAATAAAACCTCATAATAATACTGGGAGAGCCTGGATACTTAATACTCAAGAACTTAAAATAATATGAGTATATACTTATCCCCAAACTCATTGAGTTGTATATATTAAATACATACAACTTTTTACATGTCAATAATACTTCAATGAAGTGGTTTAAAACAAAAAGAATTAAAAGAGATAAATGATGTCAACATAGGGAACTGGGTGAGGAGAGACAGTAAATGGTTAGGTTTTTGACCTGTTCAGTGAAAGGGTAAAGACAAAAAATTAATTCTTAACAAGAAGATAAAAAACATAGCTTCAACATGTTCTTCAGAATATTAATAGTAAGCACTTAAGGATAGACATAGGGTGTGTAACTTCAAAACGATTAGAGAGAAAATAGAACACTCCACAATCAACAACAAACTTGAATCTGACAACACACAAGAAAGGAAAAGAGGCAAAAAGGAGACAGTGTGTGAAGATTAAGTTTGACTTCATGTACAGAAAACCTGAAATAGCAGTGAGTTAACATTTAAGAAATGCATTAACTAATGACAAAATAACAGGGGTAGGCCGTCCAAAACACACAGGGGTGCTCCAAAATTCTCGTGAAACCAAGCTTCTCCTACCTCTCAGTAGGACGCTCTCACCCACCATATGACTTCTTTCTTTAAGGCCACTTAATAATATAAGACAGCTTCTGGAACTCAAACTCAAACTTGTATCTATGTTGCAAACCAAGCGAAGAAGAAAAGAACAAAAGAATTGTACACTTTCCAATGAATCAAACACCCTATAAACGGTTTTCCCAAAGAAAACAATGGAAGCAAATAAGGGGAATCATCACATACACCCCAGAAGTGCTCTGAACTGTTACCTGGGCCACCAGGAGAATGAACAACTGCTTGTTCCCCAATCCTGGTTTCGTAACATCTAAGTTTTTATGAAACAAAGAGGTCAGGTAAGCTAGTCCTTGTGCAACGACCTGGTGTTTGACTTCATGCCAGCTCTGAGCCACGTCGGGGAGCAGGGGGACAACATGACAAGTCAGCGGTGCCCAGAAGCTCACTAGAGCAGGCAGACCTGTGACCTGTGTCAGCCCTGTTGGAATCATTGTGTCCTTTTCTCTCCTGACATTATTTTTTGTGTATGGTACAAACCACTTGCAAACTCCTCCTGAGACCGCCCATGAAAGTAAACCTACTTGGGGTCTGTAGCCGCCTCTCTCTTCTAATTACTATTCATGCGTTTGTATGTGGTTTATCTCATTAGAATGCCGTTACCATAAACAGCCAGAGCATGGAGAATGCATTATGCACGGTGCCGCTTTTACCAAGAGTCCTCCTTTTCTTTGGTCAAATCCCTTCCTTGCTTTTGCCTGTCTTAACATTTGTAGTTTAAAAAATCCAAGTCATTCCTTGGTTGTCTTCTCCCCTTGTAGTAACTCTGTCTCTTTAAAGTTCTCGTTAACTTTATCAATACTTACTAAACTTGAGTAAAGAATACTCCTATGACTACCCCCTCACTTCTTCCACTGCTAAACAATTCCCACCTAACATTTATCTACTTAAATGTAAAGAGAAATATCTGGAAAGATGTATATTCAACTCTTAATAGTAGTTACCTCTACAGAAAAGGGTAAGTTGGGGAAATAGGGCACTGTAGTGAAGAACTTTCACTTTTGAGTCAATATACTTCTGAATTGCCTTAATTTATGACAGGGAAAATGTCTTTTGTGTTATATTTTTAAAAGAAAGAAAAGATATTTAAAATTCTGCATTATCCCTTCATGCTTTTGAATTCGATTTTCGGTGAAAGGTTTATGGGGGTTTCTTTTCTTTGGTTTTTTTTGTTTTTTTGGTTGGTTGTTTTATTTTCCTTTTTTATTTCTTTGTTAAGGTAACTGGACAATTGCCTTCAAGTCAGACAGAGAAAGAGAGAGGGACTAAGAAACCCAGTCTTATTTCGGTTACATATTTAGAGCTCATATCTGGGGTTTGGGAACTGAGGTGTGTAGAATAAGCGAAAAACAACCAACCAACCTTCACCATGCCTGACAATGAAATTGATTTAGCAATTTCAAGAGCAAGAAAAACAAATTCAAGCTGACACAAGCTATAATGGTCCTTGGAATACCACCTCAAAGCCAGAAAGAAATTGTGGAAATTACTCTGAGATGAGAATTCAACCTGTAGGAAAAACACACTCTCTCCTGTGGTTAGATGTTTCAGGCAGACAGCTAGGTATACCTAAGCTGATGTGAATTGAAAAAGAAAAGTGGCCAATAAACTTCCACTCAGAGATGTAGACTAAAACTCAGTTTTCAAGCCAGCATTGCATTGCATTGGCATGCATTTCTTTGCGGAATCCTTCCTGTATGGGGAGATAAGCTGGTGTTCCTGAGCTCTGAATGGTTCTAAGTCTTTGCTCAACTTTAGGTTTGAGAAAGGACCCCCAGGTAATCCTGTCAGTGGGTGAGGAGGCCCTTTGATAACATCACCCTGTACTTGTCCCTCTGCCTCTTCTTCCCTGGCTGCAGGCACTTCTGCTCCAGGTCTCTCCTCCCCTACCTCATTCACTCTGAAGCTGGTGTGCTTCTCCCGTTGCACAATCACTGCTTTCCAGAGCTGGTCAGGAGTCAGGAGGGAGGTGATGGCTGCCTGTGTAGAAGAAAGAGGGTAGGCGGGAACCATAGTCCTTCATGCGGTCAGCTTTTTCAAGGTGCTGCGGGTTAGACTTCTCGTGATTCTTTTGTTGTGTCCTTAATGGGTAACTGGAGAGACTAGAAGGGAGAAAGTGGGGGAACAATGAACATTCTCAGGGAATAGATAACTGTTGGCTTTAGAGGTAACCAGAGGCAACATTGAGGTCAGGAGATGCATTCTTCCCTGGTTTCTGTTTTTGTGCTTTGGTTCTATCAGTTAGGATACCTTCATGTATAAGGAAAACAGACTCAACTGGCTGAAACAACAAGGAAATTTACTTTTGATCTTAAGAAATCCAGAGAAGATAATTCTTACACTGTTGGCTAATTCAGCGGTTCCATGCTCTCATCAGGAACGTCCTCCTACCTCTCTCCTCCTGACATCCTTAGAAGTAACTCCCCTCAGGGTCAAACGATGCTCCCACAGTTCCAAACTTTACATCTGGACACAGCATCCAATGTATGAAAGGTCATTTTGGCCCAAGTATCCCTTTTAAAAAACAATGAAACCTTTCGCAGAAACCCCCCTTGGCAGACTTCCCTCATGTTTCATTGGCCACATCATGTCTCCTTGCCTTTGTCTGACACAATCACTGGCAGTGGGGGTGAGATCATTGGAATTGTCTTGGGTTTGTCAGGAGTTAGCCTGAGCTGGAGAGAGGGCCACACTCTCTGAGGAATAAACACCTATACAAAATTGGGGTTCATTTAAAGAGAAGAATAGGATAATGGATATTGGAGACACAATATGAATTTCTGCTACAATGGTTGATCCTATGGAAATAAGAACAGCAGCAATAATGTTTATTAAGCATGTTGTATCATGTGCTTGGCTCAGAGCTACCTACGCACTTTGAATGAAATATCTTAAGAACAAACTTATGAGATAGGTGTTAATATCCTCTCCAATTTATAGATAAACTTCAAGATATGTAAATAAGCTTAGAGAATGTAAATAACATGTCCAAAAAAATAAGAAGAGGTGGAAATGGACAGAATCTGTGCTCTTAACTATTTCAAATTATACACTCCTTCACCTGTTCTAAAATGGTCTCTCATGTACTTTTTTCCCTTTCTTTGTATATTTGCTCTAAGAATGCTTGCTTTTTAAAAATTTATTGTGATAAAGGCTGGGAATGTTGCATGTTATTCTCTATTGCAAACCATAACTGCTGTGAAAGCCTGGATATGTTTTTATGAAGGGCACCTAGTAGGGGATGTGATCATAAGGGTCCTTTTCTATTGTCTTCTCTTTCAAGTTCCCAGTGCTATTTCCTCTGCAACTTTTTGATCCACTCTCATTTCCCCTTCTTCTTAAAATTTCATTGAAAAGAGCTGGAAATAGCAATCTCTATATGTTAATTATCATTCCCTATGCTCTCCCTTTTCATCACCAGTTCCGTATTATGAGCTATGTCACTAAAGTGTCACAACAACAAAACATTGTTTCACAGCACGGTACTGGTCAGGCAAAATCTGAGGTCACAAGTGGGGACACCACCAGGGACTTCATTGACATCCGTCTCCTGGCAGAAGCTCCTCCTGGGCCCTTGCACAAGATGGAGCTGTGGAGGTTAGAAGGCGCTGCTCTAGGAGAGGGGGAATAAGGAAGTGTACATTCCATTATGTTTGATGTTTTGTGCCTGAACCTTGCTACAGGCTGTTAATACCAAGTATTGGATTGCAAAGATAGGATTTTACAAGCACACAATTTATTTCTTATTTAAAGCTGTAATTTTTTTTTTTTTTTTTTTACGTTTTTAAGTATGTGTTTGCTCTTCGGACACGTTTCAGTTTCGGAGAGGAGAGGGTTAAATTTTGCCGACGATGCATCAGAAGTTCAGGTCTTATATCTGATAAATGGGGGAGGTTATGTGCTGTATTGAATTTGGATGGCTTTGAGTGAGCTTCAGAATCAAAGATGAGTTATCTAAATGTGAGTTATTTAATTTAGCATTTCTTTACAATTGAAAACATCACAATCGTGTGTGTGTGTGTGTGTGTGTGTGTTTAACACGAAGGGTGATACTAAACACTGAGTTTTTTTTAAGTGTGTCATTTGATGGTGAGACTAGAAACGGCCATTTTAAAGTTCTGTCATTTTTTTCTGCCTCCTTAGAAGCAAAAGATTAAAGTATTTCGGAGGCAGTGACTTGTTGGACAATGGGAAAAGGTGGTCTGGTCCAAAATGCTTGGTTTGTCAATAAGAAATCAGTTGAAGAGGCTTCTGCAAGGTCACGGTGGTACTTAGGATCAGAACTGCACCAGGACCCTAAGTTTCTGCTTCACAGACCAAGGCATTTTCTCTTCATCCACTCTGTCACCCATAACTCCCTGGCTCAGAAGGGTCCTGTACTTGGGGTTTAAAGCTCTTCAGCATTTTTGTCTCTGAATTTGCAACTGAGGTCCAATGGAATAGTGCCTAAAGAGGTTCAAGTTGGTTTTCTGATTCTTGCAACTAAAAGAGATTTGACATATTTTATAGACCTTTGTAGGCCTATGAAATATTCACTTAGGAGGCTGGCTAGGTACACTAATTATCAAGTACTCCTGTCACATGTCAGAATCTGATTTGAAGACAATGTATCCTATGAGGTTCATTTGCATCAAATTTTAAACCTTAGGATGGTTCCCTACACCTTCTAGCACATTGGCATGTAAGCTGCTTCATTAGTAATTATATGAGAATTTATGGATTGCAACCTTTTGGAGAAAGAAAACACCAGAAACCAAAACCTCATAATTTATTCAGAACAGAAACAATGGAATTATTTGTCTAAAAGAGATGGATGTTTGTCTTAAATACTGACAATTAGGAGTGATGCAATTAAAAGGAAAGTAGCTTCCATTCGGAACAGATGATGACATACACCTTCCTGTTAATCCAAAGGAGAGAGATTGTACCTTGTGATGAAGAAAACAAAGTCTAAAGTATAAAAGTGTTGACTGTTTCTCTGCAAAGAAAGAACACACATTTTTTTCAAAGTTAAGATGAGGCAAAATAATGAAATTTCCTTCAGTGAAAGAAAGCCTTTCTAGCAGGCTAGCATATTCGTCAGATTATGAAATCCATGCTGTTATCTGTGCTGGCATTTGGTGCGCAGGCCCTGAGGCCTTTTCTTGGCTCAGATGAGAGCCTTGCTTGGCTACATATAGACCTTGCTCAGCAGTGTTTGAGGAAATCCCACCCTGGGACTCCACAAAGTTTCCACTAAGTAAGCCTAATAAAGCTGCATTTAGCATTCCTGAGAAAGCAATAGCCGGCAGCTCTCCAGAGCACAGCACAAGACCACGCTGTCTGCACCTGCACTAATTTGCAGTTCTTTTCTCTTAAATGTGGGTGGATTTTTCCCATTACCTCCAAACTGAAAAGACTTCTTCCCATTTGAGAAAGAAAAAAAAATCAATTCTATCTCATCTACCATAGTTCAGTGCTATTCTGCAAGCACTGATAAAATTTTCTCCAGAACAAATGGAACTGTTAACTCTTTCCATGTTACAAAGGTACAAGGAAACACCAGGTTTCCTTCCTGGAATTTTCCAAAGACTCTATTGCACGTAATTGTAAGTCGGCACATCATTTGTTCAGTCCATCGATCCCGGGTGAGTTAGTGTTAGGAGAACTCCAGTCAGTGATGTTTGTTTAAAAAGCAAAGTAGGGCTTCCCTGGTGGCGCAGTGGTTGAGAGTTCGCCCGCTGACGCGGGGGACGCAGGTTCATGCCCCGGTCTGAGAGGATCCCACATGCCTCGGAGTAGCTGGGCCCGTGAGCCATGGCCACTGAGTGGAGAGGCCACAACAGTGAGAGGCCTGCGTACCACAAAAAAATAAAAATAAAAAGCAAAGTAAAGCTCTAGATATAGTATCCAATCTCATGTAACTGTTTAGTCACTAACACTAACATTGCCTAACAAGTCCTTATTGACCAACTAAAGCAAATTCCTATCATTTGTGGATACTGTAGAATTTTTATAATATTCCTGCCCAAGAGCAAGGTGGTCCAAAGTCATTCAGAGTATAGAGTGCCTGTGCAAATGTGGTCGGCAAGAGGTCATGCTCATTTTTTATGTATGTTAGACATTAGGCAATGTTTCATGCTCAAAGAGAAGCAAAGCACAAGAACACTTTCTTCTGTGTTCCTCACTACTCACACTTTATATCAACTGTCAAGGGAAGTACAAGGTTGAAGATTCATCATACTGTTACCTGCAAGTTTCAGAGATAAGACGTATTCTGATGTTAAAAAAACAGCCTTCCATATTATATACAACCTGGCTTCAGGAGGAAAACCAACCCAAGATCTTGAGAAGTTTGTAGAAATAGTGATATGATAAATAATGATTCTAGCCTGAATTTGACTTAGTATCCAAGTCAGATTTAAAATGACCTTGTAAATCAGTCCACAAATATTTACTCAGCAGTTACAGGAAAGTGTGTTGCCCATGGCACTGTCAGCTGGAAATCGGACACATCACAAAAGGCTCTTCTCTGTCATCATTACTTTGATCGGGTAGGGAATCGACTCAAAAACAGGACACACATTGCCGAAACACCCAGGAATGCATGCTTATGTCCAGGAGACATAAAAATGGCTCTGGGATTTTATCCTAAAGAACCTTAGACTTCCCTGGCCATTACGTGGTCCAATGTGCCTCACAAATTGCAGAAGAGCCTTTCTCTAAACTTCTCAGTTCTAATTGCACGCTGGGAGCCCAGAGGGCACAAGGTACAACCTTCTGAAGCTTCTGGGTACCAGGATCTGCACTCAACAGGGCCAGTCATGAGCACGATAATGAAGTAAGCCTAGATGATCTTTGACGCTATCCCCACTTTGCTTCACCAGCATCCTTCTAGGCCTGTCCTAACTCTTCCTACTTTGTGTTCCATCCCTTTTCCTTAGAAAACTCTCTCCATGAAGGGCTAACAATCTATGCTAGTATGTCCATTTTGACTGTAACCTACCAGAAAGGCTTGGTATGATTTCTGTGCCATTTCTGGACATATAAAGGGATGAAAAAATAGGCATAGATGTGGAGTAGAGAAACCTGGGTTCACATTTGGTTCCTGCACTCTGTATCTGAGTGATGTTAGATGACATTCCTGAATTGTTTGAGCCTTACTTTATTTTTCTACAAGATGGAAAATAATACTATTAATCTATCTCATTTAAGACAATTTATGTGGGAGTGTTTTTTAACCTTTTGAGATAATTCTATATTCACATGCTGATGTAAGATACAATATCGAGGGATTTCATGTACCCTTCACTCAATTTTCCCCCAATGGTAATATCCTGTATAACCATAGAACAATATCACAGTGAGGAAATGGACACTTGTACAATCTATCAACTTCATTCAGGTTTGACCAATTTTTCATGCATTTATGTGTGTGTATTTAATTCTAAGAGTTATTCTCATGTGCAGGTCTGTATGACTGCTACCAGTCAGTATATAGAACAGTTCCAGTACAATGATGCTTCATGCTACCCTTTTACAGCGAGAGCTGTCTGCCTCCTGTCCCCATCTCTTCCTGGCAATGACTAATCTGTTCTCCATTTACAGGTTTGCTATTTCAAGAATGATATATAAATGACCTCACAGTCTGTTGCCTTTTGAGATGACTTTTCTCGCTTAGGGTAGTTCACCTGTGATCCATCCAACTTGTTGCGTGTATTAATAGCTCTTTTTTGTTGCTGAGTAGTATTTCATGGCATGGGTGTTCTAGAGTGTGTTTAACCATTCACTTGTTGAAGGACATTTGGAGATTGTTTCCAGTGTTGGGCTTTTATAAGTAAAGCTGCTATAAACATTCATATACAGATTTTTGTGTGAACGTTAGTTTTCATTTCCCTGGGAGAAGTGACCCAAAATGTAATTGTTGAGTCACATGTTAAGCACACGTTTAGTTTCGAAAGAAACCACCATCCTTTTTCTCACAGTGACTGTGCCATTTTACATTCTCACCAGCAATGTCTGACTGTTCCAGTTTCTTTGTATCTTCGTCAGCATTTGGTGTTATACCTTTCTTATTTTATCCATTCAGATAAGAGTGTAATAGTTCACTGTGGTTTTAATTTGCATTTTCCTAATGGTTAATGACATTGTACAACTTATCATGTGCTCATCTGTATATCCTCTTGGATTAAATGTCAGTTCGTGTCTTTTGTCCATTTTCTAAATGGATTGTTTGGATTTTCTCCTATTGAATTTTGAGAGGCCTTTGTTTTCTATATTAGCCCTTTGTCAAATATATGGTTTGAAATATTTTTACCCCACCTGTAGATTGTCTTTTCATCACCTTCACAGAGTCATTGGCAGAGAAAGTTTTGGTTTTGATGAGGTCCAGTTTACCAGTTTTCCTTTTATGGACTTTGCATGGGGGTATCAAGTCTGAGGACTTTTTGCCTCGACCTAGATCCTGAATATTTTCTCCTATGTTGTAAGAGTAATTTGTTCTAAAGAAAAAAGAGCTGTTCTGATAGCAGTCGTGATCTTCTCAACAGCTTCTCTGTCAATATTGTTTTATCCTTCTCAGAGGCTCTCTGAGGCCAAAGATAGTTTTTCAAGAAAACTCTGAAGCAGTTCCATTCTGGTCTAGGCTCTTAGAAAAGCCAGCAAAATGCAGCCTGAGTTTTAAAGCCAGAAACAATGAAGATAATATGCTATTAACTTCATTAGCTGTAACAAATGGTCAGTGTCTGCTATGAGCTGATCAATTTTTGCCTCCAGGGAAAAAAAGATGAACAAGACTAGGTCCCCGCTCTCTAGGAACTCAAAATCAAGCCAAAAGATGGCGCCAGAACAGCATGGAAACTGACCCATATGGCACTCACCATAAAGTGGCAGCTTCCTCCAATTCAACAAGCACTCACTGAGTACCAACTGTGTACCAGACAGTGTAGCTGGGAATACAGAAATGAACCATACTTAGGCCCTGCCCTGAGAAGCTTATTGTCAGTGGAAGAGAGCAAGACATGTGAGAAATATCCACAACATGAGAACATGATGGTGCAGTGGGAAAAGCATTTAATTTGAAGTCAGAAAAATCAGTGCTCTGACACTCGCTAGTTGTATAAACTTGGGCAAGTTACTTAATATCTGTGAGTCACAGGGTCATTCCTGACAAAATGAATATGTTAATACATAATTTGCAGTTTTGTTATGAGGAGTAAGCAAAAAACATACGTAGAGAATATTTCAGAGAGTAAACAAATATAATTTGAAGTTCAAGAGTGATAAAGTGGAACGAGTGACCAGTATATACTGACTGGGAGGAGAAGATATCAGAAAAAGCTCCAAAGACAAGAGCCTACTAGGTGGCCAGATGGAGGGGTGCATATGGGTGTTACAAAGGGAGCAACAGGGTAGGCACTATGACTAAAACCGTATCTAGTTCAGTTTTGCTCAAAAGAAGTGAGAGGAAATGGAGGGAGCTGGGGAGATACAGCAGGAGATGCAACAAAGCCCCAGTGGAACCGAGAGTGGTCCTTCTCCACCCCACAGGGGATGGACATTTTGGAAGGTGACTGTTGCCGGCAGATAGCAGTCAGAGGACCAGGGATGCTAAACCTCCAACTGTGCAGGGAACAATGAATAATCATCCTATCCAAAATGTCGGTGGTCTCCCTGTTGAGAAACTGAGTGAGCTCATGAGGAGTGGTGTTTACAATAATTTTGATGATGGTGATAATGGCTGTAATGAGGATAACAGCAACCATGACAATAATAGCCCCTACTGAATGCCAGACACTCTGCCAAGTGCTAGAAATGCAGTGTCACCTTTAATCTTCCCCAAACCCTAATGAGATACTTATTGATACTATTCTTATTCTCATTCCACAGATGACGAAAACTAGAAGTAAAATAACTTGCCCCAGATCACAAACCTAGTAAGTGGTGAAGCCAAGAGTAGGGCCCAATTCCATCTGATTCCAGAACTTACTCTCTTGAGCTCTATGCTGTACAGCTTTCTGTAGATTCTCAATCCTGGATGCCCAGAGTAAACAATATTACAGATGCCTCATTGGAACCCCAGATCAATTAAGTTAGCCTTGGGATTGGATCCCAGGCATCAGTATTGTTTCAGAGCTTCCTAGTTGATTCAAATGACAGCCAATTCTGAGCACCACTGCCCTGCTCCAAGCCCAGTCAGAGACAAGAGGCAATGAGTTTTAAGTAGAGATGAGAAGTTATCATGTCTGTGCTGTAGAGAGAGTGCACCCTAGTTCTGGCTGGAATGAAGAGAATGAATTCGAGGGAAAGATTTACTAAAGGTAGGAAGACCAGTGAGAGGGCACTTGCAGAAGCTCTACCAAGAGATGCTAAGGGTATGGGTGAAGATCACAACAAAAACAAACAGCAAGTAATTATTAGGAGGGAAAGTCAGGATTTGGTGATCAATGGGATGTGTATGAGGCGGTAGGAAGAAAGAAGTGCAGGTGGTGCCCAGGTTTCTCACCCTGGGATGAGAACACATTGTGCGTAGGTTTACCCTAAGTTTTCTTAGGGCTAATGGAGCCCTCCACAGCCAACACGCACACAAAGACCAGAGGAAGGACTTCGGTTGTGCGGGGATGGGGACACACTTCATCAGGAGGGAAGGTCAGAGGAAGGCTTGGGGGAAGATGGAGACTTTGGTGCCTGTGCAACCTCCAGGAGGAGGTGCCTGATGGATAGCTGAAAAAAAGCAATCTGAGCTTAAGTTAAAAGTCTAACCTGGGGTTTAGCCCAGGAATGCAAGTATTCTTCAATATACACAAATCAATGTGATAAACCACATTAACAAACTGAAGGATAAAAACCATATGATAATCTCAATAGATGCAGAAAAAGCTTTTGACAAAATTCAACAACTATTTATGATAAAAAAAAACCTCCAGAAAGTAGGCACAGAGGGAACTTACCTCAACATAATAAAGGCCATATATGACAAACCCACAGCCAACACCATTCTCAATGGTGAAAAACTGAAACCATTTCTTCTAAGATCAGGAACAAGACAAGGTTGTCCACTCACACCACTATTATTCAACATAGTTTTGGAAGTTTTAGCCACAGCAATCAGAGAAGGAAAATAAATGAAAGGAATACAAATTGGAAAAGAAGAAGTAAAACTGTCACTGTTTGCAGATAACATGATACTATACATAGAGAATCCCAAAGATGCTACCAGAAAACTACTAGAGCTAATCGATAAATTTGGTAAAGTAGCAGGATACAAAATTAATGCACAGAAATCTCTTGCATTCCTATACACTGATGATGAAAAATCTGAAAGAGAAATTAAGGAAACACTCCCATTTATCACTGCAACAAAAAGAATAAAATACCTAGGGATAAAGCTACCTAAGGAGACAAAAGACCTGTATGCAGACATCTATAAGACACTGATGAAAGAAATTAAATACAATACACACAGATGAAGAGGTATACCAAGTTCATAGATTAGAAGAATCAATATTGTGAAAATGACTCTACTACCCAAAGCAATCTACAGATTCAATGCAATCCCTGTCAAGCTACCAATGGCATTTTTCACAGCACTACAACAAAAAATTTCACAATGTGTATGGAAATACAAAAGACCCTGAATAGCCAAAGCAATCTTGAGAAAGAAAAATGGAGCTGGAGGAATCAGGCTCCTGGACTTCAGACTATACTACAAAGCCACAGTAATCAAGACAGTATGGTAATGGCACAAAAACAGAAATATAGAACATTAGAACAGGATAGAAAGCCCAGAGATAAAGCCATGCACATATGGTCACCTTACTTTTGATAAAGGAGGCAACAATATACAATGGAGAAAAGACAGCCTCTTCAATAGTGGTGCTGGGAAAACTGGACAGCTACATGTAAAAGAATGAAATTAGAGCACTCCGTAACACCATACACAAAAATAAACTCAAAATGGATTAAAGACCTAAATGTAAGACCAGACACTATAAAACTCTTAGAGGAAAACATAGGTAGGACACTCCATGACATAAATCACAGCAAGATCCTTTATGACCCACCTCCTAGAGAAAGGGAAATAAAAAGAAAAATAAATAAATGGGACCTAATGAAACTTAAAAACTTTTACACAGAAAAGGAAACCATAAACAAGATGAAAAGACAGCTCTCAAATGGGAGAAAATACTTGCAAACAAAGCAACTGACAAAGGATTAATCTCCAAAATATTCAAGCAGCTCATGCAGCTCAATATCAAGGAAACAAACAACCCAATCCAAAAATGGGCAGAAGACCTAAATAGACATTTCTCCAAAGAAGATATACAGACTGCCAACAAACACATGAAAGAACACTCAGCATCATTAATCATTAGGGAAATGCAAATCAAAACTACAATGAGGTCTCACCTCACACTGGTCAGAATGGCCATCATCAAAAAATCTACAAACAGTAAATGCTGGAGAGGGTGTAGAGAAAAGGGAACCCTCTTGCACTGTTGGTGGGAATGTAAATTGATACAGCCACTATAGAGAACAGTCTGAAGGTTCCTTCAAAAACTAAAAATAGAACTACAAAAAGAGTCATGTACCACAATGTTCATTGCAGCTCTATTTACAATAGCCAGGACACGGAAGCAACCTAAGTGTCCATTGACAGATGGACGGATAAAGAAGATGTGACACATATATACAATGGAATATTAGCCATAAAAAGAAACGAAATTGAGTTATTTGTAGTGAGGTGGATGGACCTAGAGTCTGTCATACAGAGTGAAGTAAGTCAGAAAGAGAAAAACAAATACCATATGCTAACACATATATGGAATCTAAAAAAAAAAATGATTCTGATGAACCTAGGGGCAGGACAGGAATAATGACGCAGACGTAGAAAATGGACTTGACACGGGGAGGGGGAAGTGTAAGCTGGGATGAAGTGAGAGAGTGGCATGGGCATATATACACTACCAAATGTAAAATCGATAGCTAGTGGGAGGCAGCCACATAGCACAGGGAGATCAGCTCCGTGCTTTGTGACCACCTAGAGGGGTGGGTTAGGGAGGGTGGGAGGGAGACCCAAGAGGGAGGAGATAGGGGGATATATGTATATGTATGGCTGATTCACTTTGTTATAAAGCAGAAACTAACACACCATTGTAGAGGAATTATAGTCCAATAAAGATGTTAAAAAAGTCTAACCTGAAAATAAACAGCCATTAGCAAATAGTCACCCGTCTTGGTAACACCAATCATGATGCTCCAGGATGCTTTGTGTGCAAGAGCAGGCAGCTGGAAATTTCTTAACTTCCAACCCTGGCAACCTCTTCACTCAAGCTTCAGTCTGGATTTGTTATAAAAAAAAAAAAAGTTTTTTTTAATTCAACCACAGTTGTCCTGTTACAAGTTTCCTTTAGAAGTATGAAGGGTACATCTAAATATATACTGTAATCAGTTAAAATATGTCCACTTATAGATCGTGTGTTTCTGGACTTTTTTCAATAAACCACAGCCTGTAAAATCCCTTATATGAAGATAGCGCTCTTCAGTTTGCAAAACCCTTTTCTATACATCATGTCATCTGATTCTTAGAGAAGCTCTTCCAAATGAGGAAACTCAAGCTCAAATTGCTGAGACAACCTGACCAAAATGTTGCCATTAGTAAGTGGAAGCTGTGGGACTCACGTTCACTTCTTCTGACCCCTAAGCCAGCGCTCTTTACCAGGTGGTAACTGGGCTTCAGCATGGCCAGTCCTGTCAGGCTCCCAGAATCAAACTTTGTGGACTCTGATTGCTTCAATATTCTGAAAGGCTGATGGGAACTCTACTTAAATGGTAGGGTATTAAGGGAAAATGGATACTCCCAAGAATTTAGTTGAATGTTCTGTATTAGAGCGGGCTACTGGCTCAAGGCCCAGAGAAGAAAGCGTGGCTCTAAGAAATTCTTTCATCCCTCCATGATTTAATTCTGATCAATATTTTGTCTCATGTATATGAGAAACTGCCTAAGGCAGTTCTTTTCACTGCCAAGCACATTTATTTTCATTCATTTGTTCTCTCCCTTTGCTGAAGGTCAAGGTTAACCAGAGAATGTGATATCCATGCTCAGTCTGAAATTATGAAAGATCTCAGAGATTGGCTGCTGCAGTCTCTGAACTGAAAAGACCCCACTTGTTCTCCAGGAACTAAGAAAAGATGAGTCAATCGACACTGTATACAGCTTCGATTGTTTTTGTGGAGAACAATTTATTTTCGTCTCTTGTCTCAGGTAGCTGTCATCTGCCCCGGGGGATTTGATGAATAGAGTATGTAAAAGTGTGGGCATCAGTGAATTAGCCAGTGATTCAGACCTATTAGAAGGTCGCAGCTCATATTTCATGACTTGTTGAAAAATCTGAAGTGTTAACAGTGTGGGCTTACCCAAAACAGCCTTGTAGCTCTTACCACAAATTACATGTTTATCATGTAATTTAATCCTATATCTAATAATAAAACAAACATATTCAAAACTCAAAGTCTAGTTTCTTAAGAATTTAAGTTCCTTATAAACTTTATTACATTACAAATACAGCAAAGTTTAGAAGTAATTTTAAGAGGTTTTTGACTAACGGTCGGTCCCTATTACAAGCTAATTTAATTGCATCCTTTATTTTAACCTGCATTTATATATTTAACAGTTTTGATTACTGTACATAGCATAGTTTCATTCAAATCCTGTGGGCCATGCCCAATGTGAGGGAACCTGGGAAATGCATTCCGTACACAGGTGACTATGGGTCCCACTAAAACATGCATAGATTCTATTTTTTAAAGGAAAAAAAGAGAAGACTGGGCACTAAGGAGACATGAGGAGTGTTTTGCCACATCTGTGTTGCCTCTAATGAGTTAGGCCCATAGCTGATCCTCCCAAAATTATTTTCTCCCAGTATCCCCTTGGGGTCCAAGACCTCTTTTGTAATTACTATGGGAGCCTCAAGCACATATATACTTAGGATATGGTCCTGGCTTCGGTACAAGTTTCCTAGGTGATTGCATCTTTCTGGTCAAATGATTATGTGGAGATTCATACTATATGAATGTACTGCTAAGGGATATGATTCTGTCATGTATATCAGCTCTACATAATGGACTATGTTTATAGTGATTTTATTTAGAGATAGCTCTATAATAGGGTCTTGAATGCTGAGGATTTTCAAACTCGTCCCTCTGTGATCCTCTGTATTCAGAACATTGGTTTAGGGGAGCTAAGAAGAGGAAAATTAGAAAATCAATGTGAGGTCAAAATTCTTCACTTAAAAAACAAAAACCCTTCATTAAAGTCTTTTTTAAATATTTATTTATTTGTTGTGCCAGGTCTTAGTTGTGGCAGGCGGGCTCCTTAGTTGTGGCATGAATGTAGGATCTAGTTCCCTGGGCAGAGATTGAACCCGGGCCCCCTGCATTGGGAGCGCAGAGCCTTAAACACTGTGCCACCAGGGACATCCCAGCATTAAAGTTTTTTTTTTTTTTTTTTTTTTTTTTTTTTGTTGCTTATTTATTTATTTATTTATTTATTTATTTTTTTTTTTTTAAACATCTTTATTGGGGTATAATTGCTTTACAATGGTGTGTTAGTTTCTGCTTTACAACAAAGTGAATCAGCTATACATATACATATGTTCCCATATGTCTTCCCTCTTGCGTCTCCCTCCCTCCCACTCTCCCCATCCCACCCTTCCAGGCTGTCACAAAGCACCGAGCTAATATCCCTGTGCCTTGCGGCTGCTTCCCCCCAGCTATCTACCTTACTACGTTTGTTAGTGTGTATATGTCCATGACTCTCTCTCGCCCTGTCAAAACTCACCCTTCCCCCTCCCCATATCCTTAAGTCCGTTCTCCAGTAGGTCTGCGTCTTTATTCCTATCTTACCCCTAGGTTCTTCATGACATTTTTTTCCCTTAAATTCCATATATATGTGTTAGCATACGGTATTTGTCTTTGTCTTTCTGACTTACTTCACTCTGTATGACAGATTCTAGGTCTATCCATCTCATTACAAATAGCTCAATTTCATTTCTTTTTAAGGCTGAGTAATATTCCATTGTGTATATGTGCCACATCTTCTTTATCCATTCATCCGATGATGGGCGCTTAGGTTGTTTCCATGTCCTGGCTATTGTAAATAGAGCTGCAATGAACATTTTGGTACATGACTCTCTTTGAATTTTGGTTTTCTCAGGGTATATGCCAAGTAGTGGATTGCTGGGTCATATGGTAATTCTATTTGTAGTTTTTTAAGGAACCTCCATACTGTTCTCCACAGTGGCTGAACCAATTCACATTCCCACCAGCAGTGCAAGAGTGTCCCCTTTTCTCCACACCCTCTCCAGCATTTATTGTTTCTTGATTTTTTGATGATGGCCATTCTGACTGGTGTGAGATGATATCTCATTGTAGTTTTGATTTGCATTTCTCTAATGATTAATGATGTTGAGCATTCTTTCATGTGTTTGTTGGCATTCTGTATATCTTCTTTGGAGAAATGTCTATTTAGGTCTTCTGCCCATTTTTGGATGGGGTTGTTTGTTTTTTTGTTATTGAGCTGCATGAGCTGCTTGTAAATTTTGGAGATTAATCCTTTGTCAGTTGCTTCATTTGCAAATGTTTTCTCCCATTCTGAGGGTTGTCTTTTGGTCTTGGTTATGGTTTCCTTTGCTGTGCAAAAGCTTTGAAGTTCATTAGGTCCCATTTGTTTATTTTTGTTTTTATTTCCATTACTCTAGGAGGTGGGTCAGAAAGGATCTTGCTGTGATTTATGTCATAGAGTGTTCTTCCTATGTTTTCTTCTAAGAGTTTGATAGTTTCTGGCCTTACATTTAGGTCTTTAATCCATTTTGAGCTTATTTTTGTGTATGGTGTTAGGGAGTGATCTAATCTCATACTTTTACATGTACCTGTCCAGTTTTCCCAGCACCATTTATTGAAGAGGCTGTCCTTTCTCCACTGTACATTCCTGCCTCCTTTATCAAAGATAAGGTGTCCATATGTGCGTGGGTTTATCTCTGGGCTTTCTATCCTGTTCCACTGATCTGTCTTTCTGTTTTTGTGCCAGTACCATACTGTCTTGATTACTGTTGCTTTGTAATATAGTCTGAAGTCAGGGAGCCTGATTCCTCCAGCTCCTTTTTCGTTCTCAAGATTGCTTTGGCTATTCGGGTCTTTTGTGTTTCCATACAAATTGCGAAATTTTTTGTTCTAGTTCTGTGAAAAATGCCAGTGGTAGTTTGATAGGGATTGCATTGAATCTGTAGATTGCTTTGGGTAGTAGAGTCATTTTCACAATGTTGATTCTTCCCATCCAAGAACATGGTATATCTCTCCATCTATTTGTATCATCTTAATTTCTTTCATCAGTGTCTTATAATTTTCTGCATACAGGTCTTTCGTATCCTTAGGTAGGTTTATTCCTAGATATTTTATTCTTTTTGTTGCAATGGTAAATGGGAGTGTTTTCTTGATTTCACTTTCAGATTTTCATCATTAGTATATAGGAATGCCAGAGATTTCTGTGCATTAATTTTGTATCCTGCTACTTACCAAATTCATTGATTAGCTCTAGTAGTTTTCTGGTAGCATCTTTAGGATTCTCTATGTATAGTATCATGTCATCTGCAAACAGTGACAGCTTTACTTCTTCTTGTCCAATTTGGATTCCTTTTATTTCCTTTTCTTCTCTGATTGCTGTGGCTAAAACTTCCAAAACTATGTTGAATAAGAGTGGTGAGAGTGGGCAACCTTGTCTTGTTCCTGATCTTAGTGGAAATGCTTTCAGTTTTTCACCATTGAGGATGATGTTTGCTGTGGGCTTGTCATATATGACTTTTATTATGTTTAGGAAAGTTCCCTCTATGCCTACTTTCTGGAGGGTTTTTATCATAAATGGGTGTTGAATTTTGTCGAAAGCTTTCTCTGCATCTATTGAGATGATCATATGGTTTTTCTCCTTCAATTTGTTAATATAGTTTATCACATTGATAGATTTGCGTATATTGAAGAATCCTTGCATTCATGAATAAACCCCACTTGATCATGGTGTATGATCCTTTTAATGTGCTGTTGGATTCTGTTGCTAGTATTTTGTTGAGGGATTTTTGCATCTATGTTCATCAGTGATATTGGCCTGTAGTTTTCTTTCTTTGTGACATCCTTGTCTGGTTTTGGTATCAAGGTGATGGTGGCTTCGTAGAAGGAATTTGGGGAGTGTTCCTCCCTCTGCTATATTTTGGAAGAGTTTGAGAAGGATAGGTGTTAGCTCTTCTCTAAACGTTTGATAGAATTCACCTGTGAAGCCATCTGGTCCTGGGCTTTTGTTTGTTGGAAGGTTTTTAATCACAGTTTCAATTTCAGTGCTTGTGATTGGTCTGTTCATATTTTCTATTTCTTCCTGATTCAGTCTTGGCAGGTTGTGCATTTCTAAGAATTTGTCCATTTCTTCCAGATTGTCCATTTTATTGGCATAGAGTTGCTTGTAGTAATCTCTCATGATTTTTTTATTTCTGCAGTGTCAGTTGTTACTTCTCCTTTTTCATTTCTAATTCTATTGATTTGAGTCTTCTCCCTTTTTTTCTTGAGGAGTCTGGCTAGTGGTTTATCTATTTTGTTTATCTTCTCAAAGAACCAGCTTTTAGTTTTATTGATCTTTGCTATTGTTTCCTTCAATTTCTTTTTCATTTATTTCTGATCTGATTTTTATGATTTCTTTCCTTCTGCTAGCTTTGGGGTTTTTTGTTCTTCTTTCTCTAATTGCTTGAGGTGCAAGGTTTAGGTTGTTTATTCGAGATGTTTCCTGCTTCTTAAGGTGGGCTTGTATTGGCTATAAACTTCCCCCTTAGAACTGCTTTTGCTGCATCCCATAGGTTTTGGGTCGTTGTGTCTCCATTGTCATTTGTTTCTAGGTATTTTTTATTTCCTCTTTGATTTCTTCAGTGATCACTTCATTATTAAGTAGTGTATTGTTTAGCCTCCATGTGTTTGTATTTTTTAAAGATCTTTTCCTGTAATTGATATCTAGTCTCATGGCGTTGTGGTCGGAAAAGATACTTGATACAATTCAGTTTTCTTAAATTTACCAAGGCTTGATTTGTGACCCAAGATATGATCTATCCTGGAGAATGTTCCATGAGCACTTGAGAAAAATGTGTATTCTGTTGTTTTTGGATGGAGTGTCCTATTAAATATCAATTAAGTCCATCTTGTTTAATGTATCATTTAAAGCTTGTGTTTCCTTATTTATTTTCATTTTGGATGATCTGTCCATGGGTGAAAAGTGGGGTGTTAAAGTCCCCTACTATGAATGTGTTACTGTTGATCTCCCTTTTATGGTTGTTAGTATTTGCCTTATGTATTGAGGTGCTCCTATGTTGGGTGCATAAATATTTACAATTGTTATATCTTCTTCTTGGATCGATCCTTGATCATTATGTAGTGTCCTTCTTTGTCCCTTTTAATAGTCCTTATTTTAAGTCTATTTTGTCTGATATGAGAATTGCTAACTCCAGCTTTCTTTTGGTTTCCATTTGCATGGAATATCTTTTCCATCCCCTTACTTTCAGTCTGTATGTGTCTCTAGTTCTGAAGTGGGTCTCTTGTAGACCGCATATATAAGGGGTCTTGTTTTTGTATCCATTCAGCCATCTGTGTCTTTTGGTGGGAGCATTTAGTCCATTTACATTTAAGGTAATTATTGATATGTATGTTTCCTATTTCCATTTTATATATTGTTTGGGTTCGCTACTATAGGTCATTTCCTTCTCTTGTGTTTCGTGTCTAGAGAAGTTCCTTAGCATTTGTTGTAAAGCTGGTTTGGTGGTGCTGAACTCTCTCAGCTTTTGCTTGTCTGTAAAGGATTTAAATTCTCCATCAAATGTGAATGAGATCCTTGCTGGGTAGAGTAGTCTTGGTTTCAGGCTATTCTCCTTCATCACTTTCAGTCTGTCCTGCCACTCCATTCTGCTTGTAGGGTTTCTGCTGAGAGATCAGCTGTTAACCTTATGGGGATTCCCTTGTGTGTTATTTGTTGTTTTTCCCTTGCTGCTTTTATATGCTTTCTTTGTATTTAATTTTGACAGTTTGATTAATATGTGTCTTGGCGTGTTTCTCCTTGTATTTATCCTGTATGGGACCCTCTGTGCTTCCTGGACTTGATTAACTATTTCCTTTCCCATATTAGGGGAAGTTTTCAACTATGATCTCTTCAAATATTTTCTCAGTCCCTTTCTTTCTTTCTTCTTCTTCTGGAACCCCTATAATTCGAATGTTGGTGCGTTTCATGTTGTCCCAGAGGTCTCTGAGACTGTCCTCAGTTCTTTTCATTCTTTTTTCTTTATTCTGCTCTGCAGTAGTTATTTCCACTACTTTATCTTCCAGGTCACTTATCCGTTCTTCTGCCTCAGTTATTCTGCTATTGATCCTATCTAGAGTGATTTTAATTTCATTTATTGCATTGTTCATCGTTGCTTGTTTCATCTTTAGTTCTTGTAGGTCCTTGTTAACTGTTTCTTGCATTTTGTCCATTCTACTTCCAAGATTTCGGATCATCCTTACTATCATTATTCTGAATTCTTTTTCAGGTAGATTGCCTATTTCCTCTTCATTTGTTAGGTCTGGTGGGTTTTTATCCTGCTCCTTCATCTGCTGTGTGTTTTTCTGTCTTCTCATTTTGCTTATCTTACTGTGTTTGGGGTCTCCTTTTTGCAGGCTGCACTTTCGTAGTTCCCGTTGTTTTTGATGTCTGTCTCCAGTGGCTAAGGTTGTTTCAGTGGGTTGTGTAGGCTTCCTGGTGGAGGGGACTAGTGCCTGTGTTGTGCTGGATGAGGCTGGATCTTGTCTCTCTAGTGGGCAGGTTCACGTCTGGTGGTGTGTTTTGGGGTGTCTGTGGCCTTATTATGATTTTAGGCAGCCTCTCTGCTAAAGGGTGGGGTTGTGTTCCTGTTTTGCTAGTTGTTTGGCATAGGTTGTCCAGCACTGTGGCTTGCTGGTCGTTGAGTGAAGCTGGGTGCTGGTGTTAAGATGGAGGTCTCTGGGATATTTCCACCATTTAATATTATGTGGAGCTGGGAGGTCTCTTGTTGACCAGTGTCCTGAAGTTGGCTCTCCTACCTCAGAGGCAGAGCCCTGACTCCTGGCTGGAGCACCAAGAGCCTTTCATCCACACAGCTCAGAATAAAAGGGAGAAAAAGTAGGGAGAATTAGTAGAAGTATGAGTAAAGAAAGAAGGAAAGGAGGAAAGGAAGGAAGGAAGAAAGAAGCAAAGAAGGAAAGAAAGGAGGGAGGGAGGGAGGGAGGGAGGAAGGAAGGAAGGAGGTAAAGAAGGAAAAAAGACAGAAAGAAAGATGATACAGTAAAAATAAAATAAAGTATAATATAGTTATTGAATTAAAAAATATTTAGAAAAAAAAAAAAAAAAGGGACGGATAGAACCTTAGGACAAATGTTGGAAGCAAAGCTATACAGAGAAAATCTTACACAGAAGCATACACATACACCTTCACAAAAAGAGGTAAAGGGGGAAAAATCATAAATCCTGCTCCCTGAGACCACCTCCTCAATTTGGGGTGATTCGTTGTCTAAAGGAGGGAGGGAAGGAAGGAAAGAAAGAAAGAACGAAGGTAAAGTATAATAAAGTTATTACAATTAAACTTAATTATTAAGAAAAAGAATTTTTAAAAAAAAGTCATGGACGGATAGAGCCCTAGGACAAATGGTGGAAGCTAGAGTATACAGACTAGATGTCACACAGGAGCATACACGTACACCTTCACAAAAAGAGGAAAAGGGAAAAAAATCATAGATTTCGCTCCTAAATTCCACCTCTTCAATTTGGGATCATTCCTTGTCTATTCAGGTATTCCACAGATGCAGGGTATATCAAGTTGATTGTGGAGCTTTAATCCGCTGCTTCTGTGGCTGCTGGGAGAGATTTCCCTTTCTCTTCTTTGTTTTCACAGCTCACAGGAGCTCAGCTTTGGATTTGGCCCTGCCTCTGCGTGTAGGTCGCTGGAGGGCGTCTGTTTTTTCGCTCAGACAGGACGGGGTTAAAGGAGCCGCTGATTCGGGGCCTCCGGCTCACTCAGGCCGGGGGTTGGGGGATGGGGGAAGGAGGGGCACTGCGTGCGGGGCCGGCCTGCGGCGGCAGAGGCAGCGTGACGTTGCGGCAGAGGCCGGCGTGACGTTGCACCAGCCTGAGGCCCGCCGTGCGCTGTCCCGGGGAAGTTGTCCCTGGATCCCGGGAACCTGGCAGTGGCGGGCTGCACAGGCTCCGCGGAAGAGGGGTGTGGAGAGTGACCTGTGCTCGCACACAGGCCCCTTGGTGGCGGCAGCAGCAGCCTTAGCGTCTCCCGCCCGTCTCTGGGGTCCGCGGTTTTAGCCGCGGCTCGCGCCCGTCTCTGGGGTTTGCGCTTTCAGCCGCGGCTTGCGCCCGTCTCGGGGGCTTGCGCCCTCAGCCGCGGCTCGCGCCCGTCTCTGGGGTTTGTGCTTTCAGCCGCGGCTCGCGCCCGTCTCGGGGGCTCGCGCCCTCAGCCGCGGCTCGCGCCCGTCTCTGGGGTTCGCGCTTTTAGCCGCGGCTCGCGCCCGTCTCTGGAGTTCCTTTAAGCAGCGCTCTTAGACCCCTCTCCTCGCGCACCAGGAGACAAAGAGGGAAGAAAAAGTCTCTTGCCTCTTCGGCCGGTGCAGGCTTTTCCCCGAACTCCCTCCCGGCTAGTCGTGGTGCACTAACCCCTTCAGGCTATGTTCAAGCCGCCAACCCCAGTCCTCTCCCTGAGCTCCGTCCAAAACCAAAACCCTAGCCTCAGCTCGCAGCCCCGCCCGCCCCGGTGGGTGAGCAGCAAGCCTCTCGGGTTGGTGAGTGCTGGTCGGCACCGATCTTCTGTGCAGGAATCTCCCCGCTTTGCCCTCCGCACCCGTCGCTGTGCACTACTCCGCGGTCCCGAAACTCCCCCCTCTGCCTCCCGCAGTCTCCGCCCGCGGAGGGGCTTCCTAGTGTGTGGAAACTTTTCCTCCTTCACAGCTCCCTCCCACTGGTGCAGGTGCCGTCCTTATTCTTTTGTCTCTGTTTTTTTCTTTTGCCCTACCCAGTTACGTGGGGAGTTTCTTGCCTTTTGGGAGGTCTGAGGTCTTCTGCCAGCCTTCAGTAGGAGTTCTATAGGAGTTGTTCCACGTGTGGATGTATTTCTGGTGTATCCGTGGGGAGGAAGGCGATCTCCGCGTCTTACTCTTCCGCCATCTTCAAGGTCCCCCCCTAAAGTATTTTTGATGAAGTCAATTTCTGCCTGCTTGACTCAGGATCCGGAAGGAAAATTTGCATAGACTATGGTTGAGTTAGGTTTTGTAGCCATATACATTTAACAACAAATCAGATTTGAAAAAAACAATCAGCTTATTTTATTAAAGGTTTTCAATATTTTCTGAAAGATCACATTTCTACTACTACTACATTTCATATAAACTACTGTTTAGCTTGAGGGATTCTTTTCCCCCATAAATGTTGCTTGGCATTTGAAAAAGTTATTTCTTTTTAATAACTTAATAAATCTTTAGTCTTTCCCGTATCAGTAACCTGAGCTCAAATGTAGAATGACTGAGAAAGGCAAGAAGGAATAATGTGAGGGTAAAGGATAATAGGACAACCAAGTTTCCTCTCCTTTATCACAAATAAGTCTTTATTTTCAAAATACAAATCATTTTGCACTATTTTCCATTATCCCTACAAATTCCTGGAATTATCCACCATGTGAAAAGTTATTATTTCAAACAAAAGCCTCCTGTCATCATAGAATTAGGTATTTTATTAGATTCTTCTCAGAGGTTTTGCTACTATTTTAGATTTTTAATGTCATAATAATTTAGATTTGCAACTTGTTCTGTAAAACAAAAAAAAAAAGAGAGAGACATTTGTACATCAAGCTAAAGACAGTCATTCCTTTTTATGTCTTATTTTGTTTCCTTCCCAAGTGATTGAGCATGAGTGTTCAGATTTATGTTTCCTGTATCCCTTCACTGGTTTTCGGGAGTTTTTCATTTGTGTAGTAAGCACAGGAGGAAGACCAGTCAGTGCTAGGAAAAGGATGGATTCAGCTTTTGCCCTGGGTGGGTGGGTGTCAAGGGGTCTAGAAATTGTTCATGGCATTGTCTGTAGGAACAACGTTTCCATTTTCTGATGAGAGGCTCCAAACATTTTCGTTGCTATCTGTGACCCAAAACAGGTTGAAAACTGGTCTCTATTCCTTCTCTCAATTCTTGAGGACATCGCTGCACCTCTAAGGAAGTGGTGCCTTTGTTCCACATCTCCTTTCTCCACCTCTGCGGAGTGTGGTGAAGGCTGGGAGAAAGACTAAGACACGAGTGTTGGCTGTGGATGGACAGTGGTGTAGAGGTCCCACCTCAGGGGCACCTGCCATTCTGCTCAGACTGGGCCCCTCCATGACATTTCTCCACTCAGTGCTGCAGGTTCTCCATTTGTAAACAGTGTATATGTGGGGCAGGAAAACTCCACGTAGCCCTTTTACCATCAAGATGTATATTTTCGATAGCAGTTTACATACAGGAAATATATACATTTCCTAGACTCTCAGCTTCGCGAGGGCAGAAGCCATCTTTTCTCCTTTTGAGACCACACTCCTGCCATGTGCCTTACACGTAGTAAGTTCCCATAGAGGTTTATTGAATTTGAATTAAGTAAAATAGATATGTTTTATACTGTGTGTTTATCAGGTCACTTGGGATTTATATAAAATCCTGTTTCTTTGACTTGTTAAACAGGTGACATTTCCCTTGGGCTTCAAGTACTGTAGAAAGTAACAAATTCAATTAAGTCTGACAGCAAAATTCCCCATGGACAAAAAAGTACTTTCATACCCACTAATAGTCTTTTCACCTAACACAGGAATTAGGCCTATACATGCTAGATCTTCCTCCCTTCATTTCTTCTATAAATCTAGACAATGGACATGTCCAGAAAAAAGAATAACCCACAGAAAATGGCCAGCCCTTGATCTGTTGAGATTTGAATCAAGAGATATTATTTTATGACTGGTTGTAGTTGATGTTTAACATGATACATCCACCTAAGGTTACATATTTAATTGGCTTTCATTCTTGTAGCTTCTTTTCTCCTAAGAGTGCGAAGACTTTGAGTAAATAAACTTTAAATTAAATATCCTGATCCTGAGTAACTGAGAAGGAGGACAGAGACAGCAAACAGAAGGAAATTAAAAGGGGAGGAAGTGTATGTAGTCCGAGTGCTTTATCTTCTCTCTAGGGCTTTTATTTATTCTATTTGATGTCACCACAAGTACTTGCTGAGCACCTGTGGAGGGGTCTGCGCCAGGCATAAGAAGCACAGTGATGGATAAGGCAAGGATCATGCCCCCAACCAATGAGGGACACAAAGAACTAAAAATGTCGAACTCGTAGAAACAGAGTCAAGTGGTGGTTGCCAGGGGCTGAGGGGTGCGGGACATGGGGAGATGTTGGTCAAAGGTTGCAAACTTCCTAGTATAAGATGAATAAGTTCTGGGGAACAAATGTGCAGCATGGTGACTATAGTTAGCCATACTGTATTATATACTTGAAAGTTGCCATGGCAGTGGAGCTTTAATGTTCTCACCATAACAACAACAACGAAATGGTAATTATGTGAGGTGAGAGATGTGTTAACTAACCTTATTGTGGTAAACACTTCGAAATATATACAGGTATAAAATCATCATATTGTATACCTTAAACGTACATTTGTTACATGTTGATTATATCGCAGTAAAGCTGGGGGAAGAAAGAATAGGATCCATCCAACTCACCTGCAACCGCAGCACGTTGATTCTGTTCTGAGTAACTTGTATTTACCACCAGCTAACCCCATCCCACTTGCCAAACGTACACATACCTTGGAATCCATGTACTCATAATTTGGCCTTCTAAATATTTCAAATGTTAAGCTTTAATTTCATAACTAACTGCTGATGAGAACCACCCTCACTCCCCTGCCCACCCAGTGACCCCACTCCCACCATCTTCCTCCTGGAAACCATCTAGGAAGCCGTCTCCATTTCTTAGGACAGCCAAGGAAGCTTTCTGCCTTCAATAGCCAAGAGATGTTTTGGAAGTTTAATGGGTTAAACTGAGGAAGAAGAAATTAAAACTTTATTTTAAAATGCATATACAGTTTTTAATTTCTACTTAAAATTAAAGCAAACATTTACACTGCAATAAAAAGGAAACCTAAATGTCCAGCAATGGGGGAATAGTTAAATAAATATTGATACCTGTATATATCAAAATACTAGGTAGCAATTAAAATTATTTAGAAAAACATTTAATGATGTGGGAAAATATGTAATCATGAGAAATTAAGTGAAAGGATCAAACCACAAAACAGGATATACAGTATAATCCCATTACTTTTTAAAGTATGTATATAAACAGAAAAAAATTGAAATATAAACATCAAAATATTATGTGATGGGATTGTGAGGAGTTATTTCCTTTATACCTTTCTGTAGTTTCCAAATTTTTAAGCACAAATATATGTTGCTTTTAAAATTATAAAGGTCAAAATTGTTTAGAAAACAGAGGGAAAAGTTTTTCTGCAGCCTACCCAAATAATGTGAAAAATTATTGCTTTAGAATCTCACATTTGACTCAGAAAAAAAATGGAGTTGCTGTAGGTCAAGGTAGAGGGAGTTGAATTAGAAAATAATTTTCCCTCTTTCTTTCTTCAAGCAAGATCATTATCCTCCAGGGAATTCTCTACCCCAGAGTGTCCCCTTTCCTTGTCCCGTGCTTATCTACAAGAAGGAGAACCCCCCTCTCCCAACAAAGAATTTAGTAACATCTTTGGCCCATCCATTCCCCAAAGGACCCAGTTTCCAACTATGCCTCCTTAACCTCGGACCCCACAAGAACAGCTTCTTTTAGTTCTGAGACAAAGACATATATCTTCAGGAAAAAATTAAATTAAGGAAATACAGAAGCCTCTAGCGAGTTACATGTGCCCCTTAGAGTTAAACAGGAAGGTGACAATTACTATTGTCAACTGAAAAGGTGAAAACCTCCCATATACCTTGGACTGCTTTAATTCCAACTTCCTACTTTACTGAGAGCTACTTTGTCCTCTTAACTTTCAATGCCTTTCTGTAAACTGAAATAGCTTCCTGAAGACTCAACCCATGGGTGACAGAATATGCATGTGTCTGTTTTCCACTGGTCCTGATCTAGTGAATGACTGTTCTAGGTGATAGAATTCAGCAGTCCCAAAGCAAAATTTGAGAAAAGACTATGTCGTTTGTTTATCAAAAAATAATTCCAGCAGAAAGGGCCTGCCTTTCCAGTAGGACCTCTTAGATTATATGCATGCTTATGACCTAACATCAGGTACAGGAATATTTATTTGGGAGTTAATTTTCCTTATTGTATTATTTCCGGATGATTTTCTTCACCTACCTCCTACTCTTTCTTTCCTCCTCCTAGGCATTTAGCCAGTGATCAACTTCTGCAACCTTTCTAAAAGCTATCTGTTAAGGATGGGTATTTCCCCTGAAGTATTAGTTTTCATATCATCTGCTCTGGGCACCAGAGCATCTTCATTAGAACAAGAAAATCTCCAGGTCTAATAGGGATAGATACCTAATGGTAGAATTCTAGATTCTGTGAAAGTTGAGGTGGAAGGGAATATGTTTCGAGTAAGAGGTCCTCTTATACTCCCTCAAAGAATTCCTCTCTGGAAACTCCTGGATCTGCCAGCAACTCAAGGCTCTGCCCCAGACTTGGAATCAGAAATGCCTTCAGCTCTTTTCCAAGGGGTAGGAATGAGTTTGAGTTGACTCAGCTCCTATCTTGTCAGTCCAGCTTGTCACCAGTCATAGTCATCTGTAAGACCAAAAGTGTGCACTTAATTCCATCTCCCTAAGGATGCACCCACGTCCAAGAAAACTCCAACATTATATATCTCTCTGAGAAGTATAATTTTCCCACAACTTTGACTTAATCACAATGTAAATATCTTTGGCCAAAGAAGTTGGGCCACTTGGATTAATTCTGGTACTGCCACATTCTTTGTTGGGTAAACTGTCCTGTCACAGACCTTGCAGGGCACCAGCATAAGATCAACCAAACAGTAGGAAGCCCAGTAACCCTATTAAGGAAAAAGATCAGATTTGTATTTTTTCACTTATTTTTCTATTCATTGAACTTATCTTTACTGAGAGCCTGCTATGTGTTGGAAATTGTTCTAGGTGATAGGAATTCAGCAGTACAGGGCAGGTGCTGGTGAGAAAAGTATCCCTGCTGTAATGGAATCCCCATCTAATGAGGGGAAACAGGTGACAACAAAATAAGCAAAATATGTATTTATTACTTGGTGACAGTTGCTATTGTCAACTGAAAAGAAATTGTTCAACCTAAAAGTTGAGAATTATGTTTTATTCGAGGACCTCATTGCTTACTGAGGACTATAGCCCAGGATAGCAGCCTCTCAGATAGCTCTGAGGGATTGTTCCAAAGAGGTAAGGGAGGAACCAGGATATATAAGGGGTTTTGCTGAAACAAACAAACAAACAAAAACCCCAAAACCAAAAAACTGCCGCCAAACATCAAAAGATTACTGCTAATCACAAAAGACAAACATATCAAGTTAATGATTTTAGTGCTTTTCTATGTATGGGAAGATGCAAGAGTCTGGGCTTAGTGAAATCATTCTTTACTACGCATCTTAACCATCTAGGGGCCAATATCCTGTTTTTTTCCATCCTGGATTCCCCTAAGGATGCTCCGTCAGGGGCAGCTGCAGTGACCGATGGCTTTATGGCCACAACATTCTTTGTTTACTGAAATAGTGGGTGACATTTTTGTCCACATTATGGACAGAAAAGTGAAGCAGGGAAGGAAGATAAAAAGATTCATGTCTTGAAGGCACGAGGGGTATTGCATTTTAAATACAGTGGCCAGGAAAAGGCGACACTGAGAAGGTGACTTCTGAGTAAAGCCCTGAAGCTGAGAGGAAGAAGGCCGCCTAGGTACCTGGGCAGAGAGCTTTCCACCAAGCAAGGGCAGAAGTGCCAGAGGCCAGGAGTATTCCTATTGTGTCTGAAAACAACAAGGAGGCCAGGGTGGCTCCAACAGAGAGAACAGGGGAGTGAAGTAGAAAAGGCTGGGTGAGGTCAGGGGGCGGGGCCACGCTGACCACGTCGGGATTCATGTCTTGCTCTGAGAGACGTGGGAAGCCGCTGAAGCAGTCAGACAGACTTATTTTTAGTGTCACTCTGGTAGTTGGGTCGAGTATAGACTACAGGAAGGCAAGGGCAAAAGCAGAGATCAGAGAGAAGACTTTTGCAAAAATCCAGACCAAAGAGGCAGATGAATTGGGCCAGGATGGTAGCAGGGGAAGCGGTAGAAGTTTTAAAACTGCTCAGTTAAACATACCATTTATTTTTAATCATACCATAACTACACAGAGAAGAAAACAAGTGTTTGTTCCCCGCCCCCATGCCCAACTCGAAGAGAATTTGAAGAGGCTTTTATGCTGATTACATTAATAGTTGCATACTCAGGAAAGCAATAGTCAAAGGCTTAACTCCAAGAAGGTCAGTCAGTAAATTTAAATATAATTTCCCATAACACACACATTAAGAGGAGCTATCATTTCCCATATCCAGTAAGTATCATAGACTCAAGGTTAAGGGCTGTGTAACAATAGACCATTGTAGTTAAAGTAGAGTCTCTCTGGTATTTCTTGCAAATAAACTAGTCAGCATTCATTTATGACAAGATAGAGAAAAGATATAAATCCGACAAGAAAGCATCTTCACTCCAACTTGTCCGGTGTTTCTATTCTGAGTGTCTTTAAGGTAGTCAGTTCATAAATAGACTCCAGACTTCTCCGCTAACTTTAAAGGAGATGGAAAAGGTAGCTCTTCGAGAATATAGAACACTTGGGTCTAGACTCTCTATTCTTTTAAGGTTCTTTCTTCCACTGCTGATTGAGACGTGTGGGCTCTATCACCAATTCTAACACTATCCAAGGCTGAATCAAAGAATTGGGGCTCGTGCTTTTTAGTTCTATGCCTGTGTCATGTCTGGCCATGAGAAGCTCTCCCTGATAGGGATGATGACCGATAGACCAATTGGATTTTCTCTTTGGGAACTTGACCTAGAGAGAGTCAGAAAGACCAGATCAATTGGCAACTGCCTAAGTAGAGAAAAAGACAGAGCAGCAGAGCCCTACGAGTGGGAGGGGACAGAAGTACAGACAACCGAGGTGAATCACGGCCAGCCCCCAGGAATGGTCTCCCTGAAGCTGCGGTATTTCAGTCCCTGTTTGCAGATTCCTCTCCCTTCTATTGCCTTAGCAATCCTTGCTTGAGGATTGCTCTCAGAACTCAGGGAAGCCCTGTACTTGGAATTAGTTTGGTGATAAAGGATACACATAGGCCAAGTTCTGGAAGTATCCTGAAGGCGGAGCTTCCATGCCCTCTTCCCATAAGCTCAGGACATGTCACCCCTCCCAGCACACCCGTGTGTTCACCAACCAGGAAGTTCCACCAAGTCTTGGTGTCCAGAATTTTTACTGACAATTTCATTAGTTTTCATTATGTTGATATGATCGATTAAACCCCATTGGCCATGTGATTGAACATCTCCACCCCTCTTGCCTTCCCTGGAGGTCGAGCTAGCCCAAAGTTCACACTCTTTAATCATCTGGTTGGTCTTTCTGGTGACCAGCCTCCATCCTGAAGCCATCCAGGGGCCCACCTCGAGTCACCTTGTTAGCATAACAAAGACTCTCCTAGCACTGAAGAAATACCAAGGGATTTTGAAGCTTTGTGCCAGGAACCAGAGACAAAGAGCAGATTCTTATTTTACCACAGCCTCCATTATTATGTATATGACTCCTGAATTTACATTATCTTTGATCCGCAGCCATGAATATCCTGCTCCCTATTTGACACCTCTGTTTGGCTGTCTCACAGGCTCTTCAAATTCAGCATGGACCAAGGTAAGCTAACCTTCCTCTAGCACAGCGTATCAGTCAGTGTTCAGTCAGAGAAACAGAACCGCTAGATGTGACAGATAATAAGATTTTCATGGCAGAGACTCCAACTGATGCAGTGAGGGAACTGGTTAAAGCATTTGTGGAAGGCTGTTGTTTTTGTCCCTGATGTGCAGACTCAGGTCAGCAGGGAAGGAAAGGTGGGCGCGAAGGAGGGGAGAGCCAGGAAGTCTGAAACACGTGAAGGTGAGCTGGAACCCACAAGGATTGGATGGACGCACACTGGTCTCTCACTGCTTCCAAGCTTCCACCTTGCGGGACGCAGGGGCCCTGCAATAGAAGCTGGCCCCCTTCATTACAGAGCTACACATATTCCACCCAGGAGTCAGAGAAGCTAAAGGAAGATCCAGACCTGGCAGCTGCCTCCATGCTAGACAAGCTGTACGTGTAGAAAAGCGACAAGGTGCGTGAGCTGAGACAGGGCTGCCCCCCAACACCAGTCTTCCGGCATAAAAAGAGTGTGGCTGCTGCGTCACTTCCGCTTTCCAACTCTCCTGCCAAATGGCTCGCGCTACTCTGCTGATTTGGGACTATTCAGGGGAAGGAGTCCGCAAAGTATAGTTCCAGCTGAGCTAAATTGATACAATACACACTGACAGCACACAAACCCAAGGAAAACTCTTCTCTCTGGCATTCTCCCACATCTCATTAGATGGCCCCACCCTCTACCTAGACCTTTAAGTCATAAACACTGGGGAGTCATCCTCAAATCCTCCCACTTGCACATAATCTATCTCCAATCAGTCACAAGTCCTTTCGAGGATACGACTGATGGTTGACCCCCTTGTTACCCACCCACCACCACGCAGGGTCAAGTCACTGTCACTTAGGGTTTAATTTCTGTAATCGCCTCTTAGCTGGATTCTCCATACCAAACGAAAAAAAGATAAAGACAAAAGTCATTCCCAAAGCACATGAGGCCCTTCACAGTCTGGCTGTTGTTGCCTCCCCTCCTGCTTTCCTGCCACACTGGACAGCTTTCAGTCCTCATGCTCCACGCTTTCTCTGCCCCAGGGCCTTGGCACATGTTCCCTTTGAGCGATCACTCTTCTCCTCACTCCTGGCCTGGCTAATGACTCCAACTCCTCTCTGACAGTGAGATGAAATTATAAAGCATTTGCCAGCAAAAAGATCCAAATCTTCCCTTCTTCTTTTTCAAGGAAGAATACGCTCAACCATGTACAACTCTAAGGGGCAGGGCAAGGGGAGGACTGGCTCAATCCTTGGCCCTTCCTTTCTTGTGGCAACTGGGGTAATGGGTCAGTTTGACAATGGGGAAAAAAGCCAAAGACAATAAATTGCTCTACTTTAAAAGTCCTAAACTGGAGGTGATAGAGAGGAGGACTCAGGAAAACAAAGTCTGAGAAATAATCTGAGGCATACTTTCCATGTAGGAGGTAGAGGGAGAAAAGACCAGAAAAGATATTTTTAAGGAATGTTGCTTTCTGAGGGTAATACAGCATAGTGGTTAAGAGTCAGAATATTTGGGTCTAAATCCAATTTCCATTATTTACTAGCTGTGTGACCTTGGGCAGTTACTTAATCTCCCTGTGGTTCAGTGTCCTTATTTATAAAACAGGAGCATTAATAGTTTCTACCCCTTAACGGTGCTATGCTTCACACAGAGTATGTGCTTAGTGAAATTTGTACTATGTTCTATAGGAAATCCGTCTTCGATATATTGTCGAGAAACTGCACTAAGATTTTAATAAATTTTCAATGATTTTTGCAAGCCAGACTCATACGTCTGCAAATGTGGCACCACGACAATACAGAGTTATGACGTGAGACTTCGAATTGCAACTCAAAGATGACCTAGGTCAGCTCCCCCATAACAGAATCTTACCTCCTCCCCCAGTGAGTTGGAAACACTCATCTCATGTGACATGTCTTTAATGTCCGATCCCCACTAGAATATAAACTCCACAAGGGCAAAAATCATGTATTTCTTATTCATCACTGTGTTCTCAGTGGATAGCAGAATGCCTGGAACCTTCTAGGTGCTCAAAATATGTTTATTGAAAGGATGAATGACTGAACACATGAACAAATCAGTCAATAGACAAAGGCAGGACAGGACATATGAAGCACTCGTAGGCTGTATCTCCCAAGAAACAAAAATTGAATCTTGTGTCTAAAGGACAGAACACTGTGAGCACTGGATCTGGAGTGAGAAAATAGTGGTTTGTATCCCAGTTTTGCCAGTTTCGTGGGCAAGCCGTTCGCTTAAATTCTCTGAGCCTATTCCTTCTTTTGGTAACTCACTGAAATAGAGATAATCATTCTGAGCTTAGGGAGTGGTTAAGAGGATTAAATAACATGTGAAAGCCCCCAACTCTGCACAGTTTTTTATAATTAAACTATAGTTTATTTACAATATTGTGTTAGTTTCAGGTGTACACCTTCAGATTCTTTTCCAGTACAGGTTATTTACAAGATACTGAATATGGTTCCATGTGCTATACAATAGATCCTTGTTGTTTACCTATTTTATATGGAGTGGTAGGTATCTATTAACGCCATACTCCTAATTTATTCCTCCCCCTCCCCTTTCCACTTTGGTAACCATAAGTTTTTTTTCCTATGTCTGTGAGTCTATTTCTGTTTTGTAAATAAGTTGATTTGTATTTTTTTTTTAAGATTCCACATGTGAGTGATATCATATATCTGTCTTTCTCTGCCTGACCTACTTCACTTAGTGTGATAATGTCTAGGTCCATTCTTGTTGCTGCAAATGGCATTACTGCATTCTTTATGGCTGAGTAATATTCCATTGCATATATGTACCACACCTTCTTTATCCATTCATCTGTCCATCCATTCGACGGACATTCAGGTTGCTTCCATGTCTTGGCTGTTGTAAATAGTGCTGCTAAGAACGTTGGGGTGCGTGTATCTTTTTGAATTAGAGTCTTCATTTTTTCCAGTTATATGCCCAGAAATGGGATTGCTGGATCATGGGGTAACTCTACTTTTAGTTTTTTAAGGAACCTCCATACTCTTCTCCATAGTGGCTGCACTAATTTACCTTTCCACCAACAGCATCTATAGTTTGTAGACTTTTTGATGATGGCCATTCTGACTGGTGTGAGGTGATAACTCGTTGTAGTTTTGATTTGCATTTCTCTAATAATTAGCAATGTGGAGCATGTTTTCATGTGCCTATTGTCCATCTCTGTGTCTTCCTTGTCTGTTTAGGTCTTCTGCCCATTTTTTGATTGGGCTGTTTGGTTTTTTGATATTGAGTTGCATGAGCTGTCTGTATATTTTGGATATTAAGCCCTTGTCAGTCACATTGTCTGCCATGTCTGTCAGTTGACTCTAGCAGGGGATCTGAAACATGTCATGCCACCTCTTGGTATGGTGTTGAAGGTAGTTCAGGAACTAGGCTTCAGGGGACATAAGAAGCCCATCAGTGATGCCACATTCCCAGTTGTTGGCTATTGCCTTGACCCTTCAAGAATTGGCCAACCTTTGGTATTTTGGCAAGTATCAAAACATGTAAGATTTAGTAATGAGTGAAAAGCCTTTAGCCTTGCAGATTATCTTTAGATATTTTCTTTCTATGTCATTATGATTATACTATTGAGGTAGAGAAAAGAATCAGGACAATTATATTGAGCTAAAGACCAAATCCAAAGAAGAATGACAAAAAGTTTATAAGTGAAATACAAAAATATTTTAGTTTAAAAACTATTTTATGATTTATGACATTAACTGTGTGAAGATACTAATTGAAGATGAGCCCTTTGATAAAGGCATTTAACGTAATAAATGGGATATTGCTGAGTGTCTCTAATTTACGAGGCTCTATTCACTTTACTGAATTGAGGGACATTTTCATTTACTGGCAGGCAATATAGTCAGTACAAAAACCAGAAATGGTGAATTTGATACGATTGTAGCTGACAATCTGAGTGTAACATACTCTTAGTTAATCATATCACAGGACTTTAACCCTTTGGCTGTCATCCTGGAAAGTTAATGAAGTCATTTTATTCTAGTGACTCCTGCGTATACTGGGGTTTTTTTTAATCAAGAAAGGCCATATTTTTCTCTAGTCATTCTACCCAGGTTTCCTTTTCTCATCAATATTTCCCCAGAATGCGAACCTTTTACTTAATAAAATTGCTGAACATGGATTCAGAACCACCATAACTTGTTTTTCCCTAATATTGCCCCCAAAGCAACCAGAATTACCAGCCGTGAAGCACTGATCACAGCTAAATTCGTGTTTTGGATGTAACCGCGCAATCTTTCAAAATAAAGTCTCTAGCAGCCATTGACGTGGAATCTTGATCGACAAGCTAGGAGATACCCTTTGGAAAACTGTAAATATTTATTCAGTTGACTGAGAAACTACAATCTGGCTCATCTTTGTCAGTGCTGTTAATTCACGTTCAGGTTTACATAGTCCCTTGCGTGAGCTTTCAGATTCCCTGGGAAAGTGGTAAGAGCTGCTTAGCAAGCATTTGCTGGGGAAGTCCCCTTCCTATGTTCCCATTCCTGCTCTCGGGCAGTTCCCCTCAGCCCTGCAATCTGCCCTACTCTAGGGAAGGCTCCCAAAAAAGGAAATCACTCTCCTTAGCCTCTCCTTCAGAAGTTTCAGGGTAGTGCAGGGCTATGAGGCTAGAACAAAGGACATGTGCTCTTCGCTCTTCCAGCATGAGATGCTGAAGAAGGAAGAGGGAACCTTGGGGTCCTCTCGGGGTGCATGTGGGCTTCATGCAGCGTTCTCTCTGGATCCAGCTCTGGGGACCCAGGGCTGCTGCTCCAAGGCAGAGGCAGTGCTAACGATAGAAATTACCATCTGGGGGCCCCGTCTATGTGCCAGACACTTTGCTAGGCAATTCGCATACTCTGTCACATGTAATACTGCCAGCAACCCTATGAGGGAGGTGCTATTATTATGTCCACTTTACGGGTACATAAACTCTGTCAGAGTCTGAGTAATGTGTCCAAGACATCACAGGGTCTCTTAGTCACCAAGTTCTCTGCTTTTAGTTACTATACTATATCAAGGTCACATTTAATACTAAATATAAAAGTAAAAATAAATCCCCACCTGCTAAGGCATTCATTGCTTCAACATGTTTTAAGCATGTGCACTGTGCCCCTTTATAAGGCCAGCCCCTCCCCTCCCCTGCAAACAGGATCCCATCTCCAGGATGCACTCCAGCAAATCTCTCCTCTCTGCATCATCGACTTTCCCTCTCTACTAGATCATTCCAATCATCATGCAAATATGCTATTATTTCTTCCATCCTAAAGTAATAATTTCCTGGCTCCACATCTCCTCCACCTGCCAGGCCATTTCTCTGTTGCCCTTTAGAGAAAATCTCACCAAATGATTCTTGTGTTCTCACTGGCATTCAGTAATCCAAGTGGCTTTGTATTCCTTCTACGTTCTCTACCAGAATCTGAGGCTTATGACTATGGAGACACCTTAAACAATGTTTATCTCTAGCTATTTCTTTGAGCAGATTGAGCTTCAGATTGTAGTTTGCATTTCAACTGTGGCTGGTTCTTTTTTGGCCTTAAGTTGAAATTTCGCAGTAAAAAGACATGGAAATCAATCTTGGAAGGGACGGCAGAATTCTTTGTACTCTTTGGTCACCCTCCGCCATTTTGCCAACATTGCATGACTCCAGAGTTGGGACGGATCTATGGAAGTCCACTGGCACAACTGAGAGAACGCACTGGAAGAAGCTCCCTCCCAGGGATGTCTGACAAACGTTCTGTTTTTAACAGATAGAGCATATTTGATACCAAATTTTGCCATAAAATTTATGTATAAATCTTTTTCTGTAAATAAAATGATGTCTTAGGCATAGTTGGGGAGCTTGCTATGTAAGAAGATGAAACATAGATGCAAACTATTATACATAGAATGGATAAACAACAAGGTCCTACTGTATACCACAGGGAATATATTCAATATCCTGTGACAAACGGTCATGGAAAAGAATATGAAAAAATATATATAAACATGTATATGTATAACTGAATCACTTTGCTGTACAGTAGAAATTTACAAAATGTAAATCAACTATACTTCAATAAAATAAGTTTTTTTTTAAAAAAAAGATGAAACAGAATAAGCAAAAAGAACATAAAGATGCAAAAGAGCATTGTGTGAGTTATGGTGGGTCCTTTGTAATCCAGAAAGTGCTTTTCTAATGAAAGTATTTATCTTCCCTGCAGCTCTAAATGTTCATGTATCACATGTACTTTACCAAGCTCACGGCACAGGAAGGACAGCATTATTTGTTACTCTGATTTTATAGATGTTCTCTTTGTATTACATGATTCATTTGAAATTCTATAAGAGGTATATATTTGGGAGTCTTCTCTTTCTCTCTCTCAAATGAATTTTAAATGACTCTCATGGGATATAGTACTCAGGAAGTAACATCATATTGTAATTCTGATATGGTTATTTACATAAACAGTCACGGCTGTTTATACAGTATACTTGGAAAACAGGTTGGGGACTATGGAATGAGAACAAACTCTCTAAAAGAAACTCAGTATAAAGTTTTTACATAAATATAAACAGTGTGGGAAGAAAGAAAGAAAAGAAAGAAAGAAAGAAGAGTGGGAATTAAATAAGGAAAAAAGGAGGGAGGGGGATAGGAAGAAGGAGAGAAGGAGGGAGGGAAAAGGAGGGGGAGGAGAGAGGAAAAGCAAGCTCTTTACTAGAAAACTATCTTCTTATTACTGAGTACAGAAATGCCTTATGTATAAAAGAAGCAAATCTGGGACCAAACCGCTAAATAGTAAGTTTTTCAACAATTAACAAAGTATTAAATACTATTCTTAGTTTTGCATATGAAGAAATGGTATTTGATTATATCTAGATTTTTTAAATCCTTGCAAAATACACTGATGAGATACATTTGCAAAACTCCTACAAATCAATAGGAAAAAGATAATCCAATTAAAGATGAGCAAAAAACTTCAACAGCCACTTCACAAAAGTAGACATGCCAGGAGCCAATAAACAGTGGAACTCAACATGGTTTCTTCTGACGGGACTGCAAATTAAAAGCACCATGAAATACCAAAACGCACCCACCAGGATGAAAAAGAATGAGAGCACCACTGTGTGCTAACCGGAACTCTCATGTCATGCTGGTGGGAGTGTAACTTGGTCCGACACTTTAGAAAATCGTTTGGCATCATCTACTGAAGTGGGGCATATGCATATTCTATGACCCAGCAATTCTACTCCTCTGTATGTACCCAACAGAATGCATATTTATAGGCACCAAAAGACATGTACAGGAATGTTTATAGAAGCACGATTCATAGTAGCCAAAAACTAGAGACAGCCTATCAGCAGTAGAGCGGATAAGTAAATCACGACATGTTTAAGCACGGGATATTACACAGCATTAGAAACAAATGAATTACTGCTATGTTAAACAGCATGGATGAATCTGCATGAAATACGAGGCTGAGAAATATAAGCAGGACGAAAAGAGTAAATACGTATGATTCCTTTTATATAAAGTTCAAAAATAGAACAAACTAATCTATAGTAAGAAAAGTCAGGATGGTGGTTATCTTCGAGGAGGATAGAGTAAATGAGTGAGAAAGGGTGTAAGGGGGCTCTCAGGGTGCTGGTGATCATCCCTCTTTTGATCTGGCTGCTGGTTACATGGGTCTGCTCGTGTTGGGAAAGTGCATCAAGCTGTGTTCTTATGACTCGAGCAATTTTCTGTATGTATATTGTAATTAAAACGTTGATGGCAATGTGGAGACAGACAGCAACGTGGTGTAAGATACCTTCCGTACTGCGACATAGACAATGGCCATCATTGCCCATCTCCTGGCCTTTCCCTAATACTGCTCCCCAGGGGAGAACTACACTCCCTGCCCCCGTAGATGACCTGTTTGGCCATGCTCAGAACCCTGACTGCTCTTACAGCATGTCCTTTAAGAAAGAAGATCCCACTGGACCACCTCTGTTTAAATCCCACCCCTGCCACTTTGAGCTTGTGTGACCTCAGACAAGGGATTTAAACTAAGACCTCAGTTTCCTCATCTGGAAAGCAGGATGCATACTGCACAGGTTTGTTTTGAGAATCACAGGACTGAATTCTGGTCAGCACATGTAGCAATGCCTGGCTTGTACTGAGCACTCGATAAATGTAAGTTGGTGTCATTATTGGAGCCGTGGGCAGGGTCTAGATCACGCAAGCTGTTCAGGCCTTGGCAAGAGTCTGGATTTATTCAGCATGTATGGCAAGAGCTGTGGGAATAAGCCCAGAGCGAGAGGTCTACACAAGGAAGAAAGCAAAGGTGAGGATGGTTAGCTATGCCTCCCCTGTATCTAGGACTCAGGAAATAGGGAGAAACTTGGATGCTTTGACAGGGAGAGCTTTGAATGACCTTCACTGATGCCATCTATTGGCACCAAACTCCTTGCCAGAGTCAAGAAAATTTACAGCTTTGATTCCATACTGGCAATTATCTGGCTTCCTTCAGAACTCCTCCACCTCCATCCTCTTGTCTCAGATTTGACCATTATTTTTCTAGAGGCGTCCCCTAGTGAAAAAAAAAAAAAAGCCCCTTAAAAGGGGTGACCATGTGGAAAGCAGGAAACAGGCAATGAGAGGCACTGAATGCCAAGAGTTGAGAGAAAATCATGGAGAAGAAAAGTAGAAAGATGTTAAGACAATCTAAGGCACTCACGCATGCACGTCTTGCCTTTCAAAGAAGCTACTGGCATAGTCCATAGTATATATCATAGTGCTGAGAACTCAAAACATGCTTAATAAATACATGTGATCAAATTTCCACACAGATCTAATAATTCTCAAATATGGAAGCATAGATTTTTCCACGACTCCTAAGGGGAGACACAGTGAAGTTAGGACTAACCCAGCTTGGAAGAGTGTAAACCTATTTCAGGCTCAGATTCACAAAACGATATTGCCATTTTTTGCCATGAGTAAAATATCTTGTTTTTCAAATGGCTAGCAGTTCTATCTTCAATACTTAATAACATGTGGAATTTTTTAAAATTGCAGTTAAGTTACACTCTACATCTTGAACAAGTCTGGGCTGACCACTGAGTTAGATGATTTACACAATACCTCATTTTATCACCACACTATCTTAGTGGTACTCACAAGTGGTCACTGTTAAATTTTCAGGAAATTTGTGAGCCAGTCCTCATGGTAACTTGAAGTCTGCCATCATGGGAGTATTGACAGGTCAGAAATTGGCAATACCACAATATCAGCCTCCCCTCCATAGAACTGGTTCATTATGCGATTACCAATACACCACTGCATGGATTATTATCTTCATCTTATAAATAAAGAAATGTATTCATGCTTCGACTTTACATGTCTTCTCCAGAGTTATCCATCTAATACTGCAAAGTCAGATTTTAGAGGTAGCCATGCTTTATCACTGAAATCTGGCTTTATAATTTGAAATTATCATTAATGATCCACTTCATTAGAGATATAATTTGAGTTTAATTGAAATGCCTAACTTGTAAATGAAACAATCATTTTCTTAATTTATCTTACTATCAAAAAATTATAAGGACCCTTCAAACAGCACAGCTGAGGGAAACTTGCCTAATTACGTTTTCATTAATTTTGCTAAGCCAGACTCATGCCAGTGACTGCATAATTTGCTCCCAGAAGCAAAATTACTTGGAATGCAGGACTTGCTCAGAAAAAGATGACTCCCATCTAACGAGAACAAAGCAGTTCCCTGGGAATAATCATATTGCTTTTATTTAACATCAGGAGACCAGTAACTTCAGTGGTGATTTTTTACCATGAAGGATACTTCTGCAAGGCAGAGCTGTGAAATCAGTGATACCAAATCCTAGTGTCCGGGAAATTAAGTGAAATCTTAGGACAGGATTTCTCAACCTTGACTGCACATTACGTTTTAGAATGTCTGGAACTCACCCCAGACCAATGTAATCAGAACATCTCGAGACAGGGCCTGGGTATTGTTTTGTTTGTTTTGTTTGTTTTGTTTTACCAGTCACTAGGGTGATTGTTCACCCACAACCGACTTCCATCAAAAGGCTGTTTTCTTCCTCTTTCATACTGTCACACAATACAGTTGTGTTGACAGTTGGGTCTCCCTCCCTATCAACTCAGGTATAGGATATCCAGTGGCTCTACCGTGCGGTCTGGGTACCTTCTAACTGCACATTCTAGGCTCTGGAACCCCCTGCCAGTCTTCTGCCAAAGAGCTCAGAAATGGACAGAAAAGTTCCTTGCCTACCTTCCTTCTACCGCTAGAATAAGCAGATTGCAGTTTATACATGATTAAAATCTCACTAGCTCTTCACTTAAGATGAGTTACTTACCTTTACACTCCCCATTCACTCATTCATTCATTCATTCATTTCCTTGTTCCATCCAAAAGTGAAAGAGTACATCTTTTGAGTCTGACCGTTTCCAGTTCTACATGTTTTTTTGCCTCTGCTGTTTAGTAGCTGTGTGGTGATAGACAAGTACTTGACTTCAGACCTCAATATCCTTTCCTGAAATGTGTGAATAACTCTGCCAAGCTTATACTAGGTTTGTAAAAACCAAGTGAGGTGTTACATGCAAAATAACTAGCATAGTGTCTGGCACATGACATATACTCACTGATGAAGTAATAAGTCATCAATTGGTTCTTTAAACAAGAGTTTTGAGTCCCACCTATGTTAGCAGTACATGATGGGCTATTAAAAAAAAAAGAAAAACACACAGTAAAATGAGTAAGTTAAGACCAGCCCTCAAAAAGTCTGTAATCTAATGAAGGAGACAATATGAAGTCATGAATTACAATGAGATGGGCAGTACACACTTCCCTAAAAGAGGCATAGAGACAGAGAGAGAGATGATGGCTTTTAATAGAAAATGAGATGGAGAAGAAAAAGTTTTTACTTAATGCTCCAAATATGCAGATGATGAGCTCCCAAGACTAAGAAATTTCAGGGGAAATTGTCTTCTCACTTCAAATCCTGTGTCTGTGCTGGCTACAAATTTTACCTAGAAGCCAACAGTTTTATCCAAGTACGTGTGTGTGTGTGTGTGTGTGTGTGTGTGTGTGTATTATTCTTCTTCCTTTTATTGAGATATAATTGACATAGAGCACTGTATAAGTTTAAGGTATACAACATAATGATTTGACTTACATACATCATGAAATGATGACCACAATAGGTTTAATGACATCCATCATCTAATACAGGTACAAAATTAAAGTAGAAAAAATGTTTCTCCTTGTGATAACAACTTTCATCTATAACGTACAGCAGTGCTAATTATATTTATCATGTTGTACATTACATCCGTAGTAGTTATTTATCTTATAACTGGAAGTTTGTACGTTTTGACCACCTTCATCCACTTCCCTCTCCCTCCGTCCTCCACCTCTGGTAACTACAAATCTGATCTCTTTTTCTATGAGTTTGTTTGTTAGTTTGTTTTTAAACTATAATAGATTTACAACTCTATGTTAGTTTGTGTTACACAGCATAGTGAGCCAATATTTCTACACACCATGAATAAATCTAATTACAATATGTCACCATGCAAAGATATATATAGTTATTAAATATATTCCCCACACTGTACATTTCACAACCAACTCATTAATTTTACAACTGGGAGTTTGTACCTCTTAATCTCCCTCACCTATTTCTTTCCTCTCCCCAACCTCCTCCTCTCGTGGCAACCATCAGTTTCTCTGCGTATATGTGTGTTTCTGTTTTGTTATGTTTGTTCATTTGTTTCTTAGATTCCACATATAAGTGAAATCATACAGTATTTGTCTGACTTATTTCACTTAGCACGCTACCCTCTAGGTCCATTCATGTTGTCACAAATGGCAAAAGATTTCATTCTTGTTATGGCTGAGTAATATCCTTTGTATGTCTATACTGCATCTTTTTTATCCATTCATCTATTGAGGCAACTTAGGTTGCTTTCTTCTCTTAGCTATTGTAAATAATGCTGCAGTGATCATAGGAGTGCAAATCTCTTTTCCATTTAGTGTTTTTGCTTTTTCAGGTAAATAGCCAGTAGTGAAATCGCTGGATCACATGGTAGTTCTATTTTTAATTTTTTGAGGAACCTCCATGCTGTTTTTCATAGCAGCTGCACCAATTTACATTCCTAAAAACAGTGCATGAGGGTTCCCTTTTTTCCACATCCTTGTCAACATTCATTACTGCCTTTTTGATAATAGTCATTCTGACAGGTATGAGGTGGTGTCTCCTTGTGTTTTGATTTACACTTTCCTGATGATTAGTGATGTTGGGAATCTTTATATGCCTATTGGTCATCTATATGTCTTCTTTGGAAAAATGTCAATCACTTACTGAACATCAATTTTCCAATCTTCTCAAGTGCATCCCAGCATGACTTCTGTGCCTTAGAACAGCCTCTCCTCATTGTCCCTTCTCATTGGTCCCATTCCACTTCTAGGCCCTGGCTCATGGTATTATTTTCATGTGAAAACTCATCTCTCCTCTCCAGACATAAAAACCCATGTCATTCTTTTTTATAAATCTTTTTTATTGAAGTATAGTTGATTTAAAATTTTGTTATTTTCAGGTATACAGCAATGTGATTCAGTTATATATATACATATATGTATTATATATTATTTTCAGATTCTTTTCTTTTATATGTTATTACAAGATATTGAATATAGTTCCCTATGCTATACAGTAGGTCCTTGTTGTTTATCTAGTTTATATATAATAGTGTGAATATGTTAATTCCAAGCTTCTAATTTATCCCTCCCCCCCACCTTTCCCTTTTGGTAACCATAAGTTTGTTTTCGAAGTCTGTGAATCTGTTTCTGTTTTGTAAATAAGTTCATTTGTATGATTATTTTAGATTCCACATATGTGGTATCCTATGATATTTGTTTTCTCTTTGTGACTTACTTGACTTAGTATAAACAATCTGTAGGTCCATTCATGTTGCTGCAAATGGCATTGTTTCACTCTTTCTTATGGCTGAGTAATATTCCATTGTGTATGTATACCACATCTTCTTTATCTACTCATGTGTTGATGGACATTTAGGTTGCTTCAATGTCCTGGCTATTGTAAATAGTACTACAGTGAACATCGGAGTGCATGTATCTTTTCAAATTATGGTTTTCTCTGATATATGCCAGGAGTAGGATTGCTGGATCATGTGGTAGCTCTATTTTTAGTTTTTTAAGGAACCTCCATACTATTCTCCATAGTGGCTCTACCAATTTACATTCCCACCAGCAGTATACAAGGGTTTCCTTTTCTCCACACCCTCTCCAGGATTTACTGTTTGTAGACTTTTGGATGACGTCTATTCTGACTGCTGTGAGGTGATTGTAGTTTTAATTTGCATTTCTCTAATAACTAGCAATGTGAAGCATCTTTTCATGTGCTTTTTGGCCATCTGTATGTCTTCTTTGGAGAAATGTCTATTCATTTCTGCCCATTTTTTGATTGGGTTATTTGTTTTTTGATATCGAGCTGCATGAGCTGTTTGTATACTTGGGAAATTAATTCCTTGTCAGTCACATCATTTGCAAATATTTTCTCCCATTCTGTGGGTTGTCTTATTGTTTTTTTTATGGTTTCCTTTGCTGTGCAAAAGCTTTTAAGCTTAATTAGGTCCCACTTCCTTTTATTTCCATTACTCTAGGAGATGGATCCAAAAAAAATTGCTGCAGTTTATATCAAAGTGCATTCTGCCTATGTTCTCCTCTAGGAGTTTTATAGTATCCAGTCTCACATTTAGGTCTTTAATCCATTTTGAGTTGATTTTTGTGTATGGTAATTAGATAATGTTCTAATTTCATTCTTTTGCATGTAGCTGTCCAGTTTTCCCAATACCACTTATTGAAGATACTGTCTTTCCTCCATTGTATAGTCTTGCCTCTGTTGTCATAGATTAATTGACCATAGGTGTGTGGCTTTATTTCTGGGCTTTCTACCCTGTTCCATTCATCTATATGTCTGTTTTTGTGCCAGTACCATACTGTTTGGATTACTGTAGCTTTGTAGTATAAGCTGAAGTCAGGGAGCCTGATTCCCCCAGCTCCATTTTTCTTTCTCAAGATTACTTTGGCTATTTGGGGTCTCAACTATCTTTGAAATCTCCGTGACAGATATTTGACCTAAAAGAGCCTTTACTGAGTACTTGATAATCTCCAGTTGTAGTGTTCCTCCAACTGAATAACTTGGAGCATTTTCAAAAATGCATATATCTAGGCCTTAAACCAAATCTATTGAATCTGTATCTCTGGTGGCAGGGGCCTGGAATATGCATTTTTACATACATGATAAATTGATCTATATGCACATTAATGTTTAAGAATACCCTACCATTATATTTTATTTCATTTGTTTATGTTGTTGCTTCAACAATGATGCATATTTTGAATCACAAAAGAGTCTTTTTTTGTGACTTTCAGCCCCACAACAGTTTATTTCCACTACCAGCACCCCCAGCAGCTATCACTGCACTAAGTGTATAGCAACAGAAGGACACACATGCACACTAATCTTGTGTATGTGCCCTTATTCATTAGGTTTCCCATAGGCAATTGAAGGAACCTGGGGACCTTACTTAGCAGACACTGTTGATGGTAAAATTGCTCTAATTTTAGAGAGAAGTGATTTATGGGATGAAAATATCCCATTTGTCAAATGTAATTCATATAGATAAAATTTTAGAATTATGATGGCATTCTCCTTTGCTTTTAGTAATTCACTGAGATGAATTGCTCAGAGAAATGGAGATTTAAACAGGAATCTTGATCTTGTCATTTCTCAGAGCTTTTATCATCCAGGCTTAATGCTACCTTTGCATTTTGACCTCTAGCTGCCTTAACCTGTGTGGGGTGTTTTTACTCAGGAATGAGTTTCTTTAAACAATGTTTTAATGTACCTATTTCTCCTGTGGGAGTATATAACTATAAGCCTAATGTTCTTTAACTTAGCCTTGGCTAGAAAATACAACTGCTGTACAAGGAACTTAATGGGGAGCCTCTTGAAAGAATGAGAAACTTGACACAGGACTTTGAGAAGACACATCAGGCAGTTTTGCATCTTGTTAGATAAGGAAAAAGTTAGAAACTACCAATTGCCATAAACATTAAGTAAAATCTGAATTTCTTAGATTGTTTTCTCAGAAAGACAAAGTGCTTCCCTGAAACATGGAAAGTTTTGTTTTAGCATTTCCAAAGACTGTCAAGTTGTAAACTTGAGGCTAAGGATGTTTATCATAGGAAGCATTTATTAAAATATTATTGCACAAGTAAGTTCACTTAAAATAAACTTTACCCACCAACGATTACCAATTAACTAATACATTAGAGTTCTAGCTGTAATTAAGTTCTCAACTGTACTAAAAAGAGGTGTAGATCCCCTGAAAAACAGGAACATAGATAGCTAAGGCATTCCTCTTTCTGCAAATAAAAGAAAATTATTAACACCTAGTGCAGAAACTCAATTTTACATTTCAAATTCCTAGCTAAACGATATATATTTCTATAAAGTTCCAGCCAGAATAGGTAGAGTGTTTAGGAAAAACAAAAATATAGACTTCTGCATTTTTTTTTTTCTGACAACAAGAGATCACTGTGTACTCTGGCTACAAACATCCAAAATGCAAGGAAAAAATGGGTAAACTCTTTTAAATCAATGGAAAAACTTGGAAGACAATAAAAAAAAATCATCAGAAGACAGGAACCAAAAAGAATAGCATGTCGACCTCTAGGAACACAGGGTCTAGGAGGAGCCGTAGGGATGGCGTGGTGCTGAGGACTAGACCTTGAACCGACATTGGTAGAGTGTTGGACCAAAGACCACTCCACAGAAAGCTAAGAATCAGAAAAGGCTATAGATTGAAGGAAATGCTCAGCAGAGGCAGAAAGCAAGGACAAGGAAACTTATAATCTGGTGGAAGATACTCATCACACATACAAGTAACCCAGGATTAGGATCAGGAACACACAAATAACTGCTTAAAAAGGAAAAGACAAAGAAATCAATAGTAAAATGGGCAAAAGACATGAACAAGCAGCTCACAGATGAGAAAACACACTGCCAATAAATATGAGCCCCCCCAAAATTTCTCAATCTTATTAGGAATTAGCAAAGTATGATTTGGAAAATACTTAAACCAGGAGAATGTTAATGTTTGCATGAATGCTAAGAATCCATGGTGCTTCCCACTGCATTCCCAGAACCCTGAAAACCAGTGCTTTACCATCCCAGCAGAAGATCGGAAAGATTTTTCTAGGGAAGCTGATCAACCTAAAGGAAAAAACCTAAACATATTGACATCAAGTGTTCACTCCAGAGGCTCAGTGAGATCACCCAACAGTTAAGCCATAGTCAACAAGCTCTACCCATGTGTTCAGAGTTTCCAATAAGCTAGTTATTCTCCTGTCCTTAATCATGAGTATACAGCCTAGGGAAGTTCTCAACATGGAATACAGAGACCAGAAATAACACAATAATAAAATGAAAATAAGCCAATATGGAGAAAACAAACTATGCAGAGAAAAGGAAAACCTCTTATCCTGAAAAGGATGAGAGAAAATTTTGACTCCATGAAATAAGAGCCTGATGCAATTGAGTGGGGAGGGGGAGGGGATAGGCAGTGGACAAGAAATGTTCACATCAGCCTGAATCAGCTAAGGGAATGTTGAAAGATAGTTTCCTGTATTTCTCTCAGGTTTCTGCACATCTGCCCAGCAAGATACTTACTGTTCTTTGTTTTAGACTATCTATTAAACGTTGTTTCTGTAGTAAAAAGTCTTGGTATACACGTATACCTTGTTTTATTCCACTTCAACTTACTGTGCTTCTCAGATATTGCATTTTTTACAAATTGAAGGTTTGCGGCAACCCTGCTTTGAGCAAGTCTATCTGCACCATTTTTCCAGCAGCATTCACTCACTTCATGCCTCTGTTTCATATTTTGGTAATTCTCACAATTTTTCAAACTTTTTCGTTATTACTATATTTGTTATAGTGATCTGTGATCAGTGATCTTTGATGTTACTATTACAACTCACTGAAGGCTCAGATGAAGGTTAGCTATTTTTAGTAAAAAAGTATTTTTTAATTTAGTTATGTACACTGTTTTCATAGACATAATGCTAATGCACACTTAATAGACTATATTGTATGGTGTAAACGTAACTTTTATATGCACTGGGAAGCCAAAAAATTCATGTGGCTCACTTTATTGTGATATTCACTTTATTGCAGTGGTCTGGAATCGAAGCCACAATATTTCTGACGTATACCTGTATAAAGATAGTGTCTCCCCCTAGGGTAAAGGGCAGACGTGTTTACTGTCTATTAGTGAGATTCAGGTCCCCTAACCTCAGGGTTCTTCTCCTGTAACTCATCTTACCATATGGGCAGCTGCTATTTGCTCTTCTTTGCATCCCTTAATAGAGTTAAATCTCTGGAAATTAGCTCGAAACAAACAAACAGAAAAACCACTGGTAGCTGATAGCTTCTGATATTGCTGTGAGTAATAAACTGTCCTTTGCCTCTGACCCAGGAATCTCATGACTTCTGCCAATATCCATGAAACTGCATCAGGATAATTTGTGAGCTCCCAAGTAGAGTAAAATATCAGACCCCTTAATAGTTCTCAACAGGGAACTCATTTCTTCTGCTCTTATCTTCCCTGGAGAGCCAGAAGCGGCCCATGCAGAGTTTAGAAGCAGGAAATAAAGAGCAGCTTTTAGGTTGTTTTGTTTTGTAAAACTGAGTAGCAGTTTAAAGCTAGCTGGGAAAAGAAAAGGAACTGGTGAATCTATTAGATGAGGGCTCTGAGGAAAAGAAGGTGATGGTTTACCATAGTCTCACTTCTGCTTCCTGGGAGTTTGTAGGAGCCCTTTATAAAATAGTGGGTAAAGTCAAGGTGAGTCTTGGGAAACATACGGCTTACCATTACTGGGGTATCTAACTGCAGAGTGAATCAGGTAATATGGAGGGATTTCATATATTTTTCTGGATCTTTTGCATTTTGTGATAGAAAAATCATCTAAAAGTTACTGGATTCAAGATAAAGCCTACCATAGCTCCATCATCCTCTCTTTCTCTTCAGATAACAGTCTAGAAAATTGACAGCTAAGTGGTGTCTGTGACCTGATAATTGTCTCGTTCTAACATAAACACCTCAATTCTAGGAAGAAAGAGTAAGATACTTAAATATGTGAGAAGCTATGTGTCTGTTTTATAGGTACCAGGATGACACTACCTTCAAATTCTAGAAAATTATAAAACTGTAATAATGCCTCTTCTCCTGGCCTATCCCTTAGAAACTGAATAACATTAAGCAAATTCAAGAGTTCAGTGAAATACCTCCAAAAGGAAACCAGTTAAGGGGTCTGCTAAGTGACTTAAATCTTATTTTTAAGACCTCACACATGATACATTAACTAAAATAACTTACACAAAAATAATATAGTTTGGGACGGAAGAGAAGATGAAAATACTGTTATTGGGTAGAACATATAGGGGAAAAAAAAGCTAAAGAGAGGAAAATGAAACTTTCCAAATTAATAACTCTGTGTAAGAGAATGTACCTGGGTAGATGACAATATTAGCTGATTTCTACACTTTTCCTTAGAGCCTAAGCTTGAGGATGCAATTGTTTTTTAACATCTTTATCAGAGTATAATAGCTTTACAATGGTGTGTTAGTTTCTACTTTATAACAAAGTGAATTGGCTATCCATATACATATATCCCCATAACTCCTCCCTCTTGCATCTCCCTTCCACCCTCCCTATCCCACCCCTCTAGGGGGTCACAAGCACAGAGCTGATCTCCCTGTGCTATGTGGTTGCTTCCCACTAGCTATCTATTTTACATTTGGTAGTGTATATATGTCCATACCACTCTCTCACTTCGTCTCAGCTCATGCTTCCCCCTTCCCGTGTCCTCAAGTCCATTCTCTAGTAGGTCTGTGTCTTTATTCCCGTCTTACCCCTAGATTCTTCATGACCATTTTTGTTTTTGTTTCTTTCTTAGATTCCATATATATGTGTCAGCATACGGTATTTGTTTTTCTCTTTCTGACTTACTTCACTCTGTATGACAGAGTCTAGGTCCATCCACCTCACTACAAATAACTCAATTTCGTTTCTTTTGATGGCTGAGTAATATTCCATTGTATATATGTGCCACATCTTCTTTATCCATTCATCCAATGATGGACACTTAGGTTGTTTCCATCTCTGGGCTATTGTAAATAGAGTTGCAATGAACATTTTGGTACATGACTCTTTTTGAATTATGCTTTTCTCAGGGTATATGCCCAGTAGTGGGATTGCTGGGTCATATGGTAGTTCTACTTGTAGTTTTTTGGTTTTTTTTTTTTACATCTTTATTGGAGTATAATTGCTTTACAATGGTGTGTTAATTTCTGCTTTATAACAAAGTGAATCAGTTATACATATACGTTCCCATATCTCTTCCCTCTTATGTCTCCCTCCCTATCCAACCCCTCAGGTGGTCGCAAAGCACTGAGCTGATCTCCCTGTGCTATGCAGCTGCTTCTCACTAGCTATCTACCTTACATTTGGTAGTGTATATATGTCCATGTCTCTCTCTCGCTTTGTCACAGCTTACCCTTCCCCCTCCCCATATCCTCAAGTCTGTTCTCTAGTAGGTCTGTGTCTTCATTCCTGTCTTACCCCAGGTTCTTCATGACTTTTTTTTTTCTTAAATTCCATGTATATGTGTTAGCATATGGTATTTGTCTTTCTCTTTCTGACTTACTTCACTCTGTATGACAGACTCTAGGTCTATCCACCTCATTACAAATAGCTCAATTTATTTCTTTTTATAGCTGAGTAATATTCCATTGTATATATGTGCCACATTTTCTTTATCCATTCATCCAATGATGGACACTTAGCTTTTTTCCATCTCCGGGCTATTGTAAATAGAGCTGCAATGAACATTTTGGTACATGACTCTTTTTGAATTATGCTTTTCTCAGGGTATATGCCCAGTAGTGGGATTGCTGGGTCATATGGTAGTTCTATTTTTAGTTTTTTAAGGAACCTCCATACTGTTCTCCACAGTGGCTGTATCAATTTACATTCCCACCAACAGTGCAAGAGGGTTCCCTTTTCTCCACATCCTCTCCAGCATTTACTGTTTCTAGATTTTATTGATGATGGCCATTCTGACCAGTGTGAGATGATATCTCATTGTAGTTTTGATTTGCATTGCTCTAATGATTAATGATGTTGAGCATTCTTTCATGTGTTTGTTGGCACTCTGTGTATCTTCTTTGGAGAAATGTCTATTTAGGTCTTCTGCCCATTTTTGGATTGGGTTGTTTGGTTTTTTGTTATTGAGCTGCATGAGCTGCTTGTAAATTTTGGAGATTAATCCTTTGTCAGTTGCTTCATTTGTAAATATTTTCTCCCATTCTGAGGGGTGTCTTTTGGTCTTGTTTATGGTTTCCTTTGCTGTATAAAAGCTTTTAAGTTTCATTAGGTCCCATTTGTTTATTTTTGCTTTTATTTCCATTTCTCTAGAAGGTGGGTCAAAAAGAGTCTTTCTGTGATTTGTGTCATAGAGTGCTCTGCCTATGTTTTCCTCTAAGAGTTCGATAGTTTCTAGCCTTACATTTAGGTCTTTAATCCATTTTGAGCTTATTTTTGTGTATGGTGTTAGGGAGTGTTCTAATCTCATACTTTTACATGTAGCTGTCCAGTTTTCCCAGCACCACTTATTGAAGAGGCTGTCTTTTCTCCACTGTATATTGTTGCCTCCTTTATCAAAGATAAGGTGACCATATGTGCATGGGTTTATCTCTGGGTTTTCAATCCTGTTCTATTGATCTCTCTTTCTGTTTTTGTGCCAGTACCATACTGTCTTGATTACTGTAGCTTTGTAGTATAGTCTGAAACCAGAGAGCCTTATTCCTCCAGCTCCATTTTTCTTTCTCAAGATTCTTTGGCTATTCGGGGTCTTTTGTGTTTCCATACAAATTGTGAAATTTTTTGTTCTAGTTCTGTGAAAAATGCCAGTGGTAGTTTGATAGGGATTGCATTGAATCTGTAGATTGCTTTGGGTAGTAGAGTCATTTTCACAATGTTAAGTCTTCCAATCCATGAACTCGGTATACTTCTCCATCTGTTTGTATCATATTTAATTTCTTTCATCAGTGTTTTATAGTTTTCTGCATACAGGTCTTTTGTCTCCCTAGGTAGGTTTATTTCTAGGTATTTTATTCTTTTTGTTGCAATGGTAAATGGGAGTGTTTCCTTAATTTCTCATTCAGATTTTCATCATTAGTGTATAGGGATGCAAGAGATTTCTGTGCATTAATTTTGTATCCTGCTACTTTACCAAATTCATTGATTAGCTCTAGTAGTTTTCTGGTAGTATCTTCAGGATTCTCTATGTATAGTATCATGTTATCTGCAAACAGTGACAACTTTACTTCTTCTTTTCTTATTTGGATTCCTTTTATTTCTTTTTCATCTCTGATTGCTGTGGCTAAAACTTGCAAAACTATGTTGAATAATGGTGGTAAGAGTGGACAACCTTGTCTTGTTCTTGATCTTAGTGGAAATGGTTTCAGTTTTTCACCATTGAGAATGATGTTGGCTGTGGGTTTATCATATATTGCCTTTGTTATGTTGAGGTAAGTTCCCTCTATGCCTACTTTCTGGAGGGTTTTTATCATAAATGGGTGTTGAATTTTGTCAAAAGCTTTTTCTGCATCTTTTGACATGATCTTATGGTTATTATCCTTCAGTTTGTTAATATGGTGTACCACGTTGATTGATTTGTGTTTATTGAAGAATCCTTGCAGTCCTGGGATAAACCCCACTTGATCATGGTGTATGATCCTTTTAATGTGCTGTTGGATTCTGTTTGCTAGTATTTTGTTGAGGATTTTTGCATCTATGTTCATCTGTGATACTGGCCTGTAGTCTTCTTTGTGTTATCTTTGTCTGGTTTTGGTATTAGGGTAACGGTGGCCTCGTAGAATGAGTTTGGGAGTGTTCCTTCCTCTGCTATATTTTGGAAGAGTTTGAGAATCATAGGTGTTAGCTCTTCTCTAAATGTTTGATAGAATTCACCTGTGAAGCCATCTGGTCCTGGGCTTTTGTTGAAAGATTTTTAATCACAGTGTCAATTTCAGTGCTTGTGATGGGTCTGGTTATATTTTCTATTTCTTCCTGGTTCAGTCTTGGAAGGTTGTGCTTTGCTAAGAATTTATCCATTTCTTCCAGGTTGTCCATTTTATTGGCATATTGTTGCTGATAGTAATCTCTCATGATCCTTTGTATTTCTGCTGTGTCAGTTGTTACTTCTTTTTCATTTCTAATTCTGTTGATTTGAATCTTCTCCCTTTTTTTCTTGAGTCTGGCTAATGTTTAATCAATTTTCTTTATCTTGTCAAAGAACCAGCTTTTAGTTTTATTGATCTTTGCTATGGTTTCCTTCATTTCTTTTTCATTTATTTCTGATCTGATTTTTATCATTTCTTTCCTTCTGCTAACTTTGGGGGTTTTTTGTTCTTCTTTCTCTAATTGCTCTAGGTGTAAGGTTAGGTTGTTTATTTAAGATGTTTCTTGTTTCTTGAGATAGGATTGTACTGCTATCAACTTCCCTCTTAGGACTGCTTTTGTTGCAGCCCATAGGTTTCGGATTGTCATGCTTTCATTGTTATTTGTCTCTAGGGTTTTTTTGATTTCTTCAGTGATCTCTTGGTTATTAAGTAGTGTATTGTTTAGCCTCCATGTGTTTGAATTTTTTGCAGATTTTTTCCTGTAACTGATATCTAGTCTCATAGCATTATGGTCGGAAAAGACACTTGATACTACCTCAATTTTCTTTAATTTACCAAGGCTTTATTTCTGACCCACGATATGATCTCTCCTGGAGAACGTTCCATGAGCACTTGAGAATAAAGTGTATTCTGTTGCTTTTGGATGGAATGTCCTATAAAGATCAATTAAGTCCATCTTCAACGTATCACTTAAAGCTTTACATTAAACAATATGGAGTTAATTGATATTTAAGTGTTTCCTTATTTATTTTTATTTTGGATGATGTGTCCATTGGTGAAAGTGGGGTGTTAAAGTCCCCTACTATGAATGTGTTACTGTCGATTTTCTCTTTTATGGCTGTTAGTTTTTGCCATATGTATTGAGGTGCTCCTATCTTGGGTGCATAAATATTTACAATTGTGATATCTTCTTCTTGGATTGACCCCTTGATCATTATGTAGTGTCCTTCTTTGTCTCTTGTAATAGTCTTTATTTTAAAGTCTCTTTTGTCTGATACGAGAATTGCTACTCCAGCTTTCTTTTGATTTCCATTTGCATGGAATATCTTTTTCCATCCCCTCACTTTCAGTCTGTATGTGTCCCTAGTTCTGAAGTGGGTCTCTTGTAGACAGCATATAGATGGGTCTTGTTTTTATATCCATTCAGCCAGTCTGTGTCTTCTGGTTGGAGCTTTTAATCCACTTACATTTAAGGTAATTATTGGTGTGTGTGTTCCTATTACCATTTTGTTAATTGTTTTGGGTTTGTTATTATAGGTCTTTTCCTTATCTTGTGTTTCTTGCCAGAGAAGTTCCTTTCACATTTGTTGTAAAGCTGGTTTGGTGGTGCTGAATCCTCTTAGCTTTTGCTTGTCTGTAAAGGTTTTAATTTCTCTGTTGAATCTGAATGAGATCCTTGCTGGGCAGAGTAATCTTGGTTGTAGGTTTTTCCCTTTCATCACTTTAAATATATCCTGCCACTCCCTTCTGGCTTCCAGATTTTCTTCAGAAATATCAGCTGTTAAACTTATGGGGATTCCCTTGTATGTTATTTGTTGTTTTTCCCTTGCTGCTTTTAATATGTTTTCTTTGTGTTTAATTTTTGATAGTTTGATTAATATGTGTCTTGGCATGTTTCTCCTTGGATTTATCCTGTATGGGACTCTCTGCACTTCCTGGACTTGATTGACTATTTCCTTTCCCATATTAGGGAAGTTTTCAACTATAATCTCTTCAAATATTTTCTCAGACCCTTTCTTTTTCTCTTCTTCTTCTGGGACCCCCATCATTCGAATGTTGGTGTGTTTAATGTTGTCCCAGAGGTCTCTGAGTCTCTCCTCAATTCTTTTCTTTTCTTTCTTTTTCTTTTTTTTTTCTGTATTCTGCTCTCCAGTAGTTATTTCCACTATTTTACCTTCCAGGTCAGTTATCCGTTCTTCTGCCTCAGTTATTCTGCTATTGATTCCTTCTAGAGAATTTTTAATTTCATTTATTGTGTTGTGCATCAGTGTGTCTCTGTTCTTTAGTTCTTCTAGGTCCTTGTTAAATGTTTCTTATATTTTCTCCATTCTGTTTCCAAGATATTGTTTCATCTTTGCTATCGTTATTCTGAATTATTTTTCAGGTAGACTGCCTATTTCCTCTTCATTTGTTTGGTCTGGTGGGTTTTAACCTTGCTCCTTCATCTGCTGTGTGTTTCTCTGTCTTCTCAATTTGCTTAACTTACTGTGTTTGGGTTCTCCTTTTTACAGGCTGCTGTTTGTAGTTCCCATTGTTTTTGGTGTCTGTCCCCAGTGGCTAAGGTTGGTTCAGTGGGTTGTGTAGGCTTCCTGGTGGAGGGGACTGGTGCCTGTGTTCTGGTGGATGAGACTGGATGTTGTCTTTCTGGTGGGCAGGTCTGCGTCCGGTGGTGTGTTTTGGGGTGTCTGTGACCTTATTATAATTTTAGGCAGCCACTCTGCTATTGGGTGGGCTTGTGTTCCTGTCTTGCTAGTTGTTTGGCATAGGGTGTCCATAGGTGCTCGTTGAGTGGATCTGGGTTTTAACGTTGAGAGGGAGATCTCTGGGAGAGCTTTTGCCATTTGACATTATGTGGAGCCGGGAGGTCTCTGGTGGACCAGTGTCCTTAACTCAGCTCTCCCATCTCAGAGGCACAGGCATGACACCCGGCTGGAGCACCAAGACCCTATCAGCCACACGGCTCAGAAGGAAAGGAAGAATAAAAGAAAGAAAAAAAGAAAATGAAATAAAATTATTAAAATAAACAATTTTTTAAAATTATTAAAAAGTAATAAAAAAAGAAAGAAGGAAAGGAGAGCAACCAAACCAGAAAACAAATCCAACAATGATAACAAGCACTAAAAGCTATACTAAAAAAAAAAAAAAAAAGAGGACAGACAGAACCCTAGGACAGATGGTAAAAGCAATGCTATACAGACAGAATCACAGAAGAAGCATACACATTCACACTCACAAAAAGAGGAAAAGGAAAAAATATATATATATATATCATTGCTCCCAAAGTCCACCGCCTCAACTTTGGGATGATTCGTTGTCTATTCAGCTATTGCACAGATGCAGGGTACATCAAGTTGACTGTGGAGATTTAATCCGCTGCTCCTGAGGCTGCTGGGAGAAATTTCCCTCCTTTGTTCGCAGAGCTCCTGGGGTTCAGCTTTGGATTTGGCCCCGCCTATGCATGTAGGTCGCCTGAGGGCATCTGTTCTTCCCTCAGACAGGACGAGGTTAAAGTAGCAGCTGATTAGGGTGCTCTGGCTCACTCAGGCCGGGGGGTAGGTAGGGGCACAGAATGCAGAACGAGCCTGAGGCAGCAGAGGCCGGTGTGATCTTGCAACAGCCTGAGGCACACCATGTGTTCTCTCCAGGAAGTTTGAGGGTGCAATTTTTAATTCTCCAAAATACTTACATTTGGAGTTTGATTCCACAAAAGATTAAAAACACCCTATAAAGCAAATCAAAATAAGAGATAATTTCAAAGTTTTCCCTCATGTAGTCACTATCAATCACAAAGATGTATTTGGAGCATTCTTATAAAAGTGCAATATTATAAAATTTTATTATTTTCTAGCACATGGTAATGTATTCTAAATAGATGTTAAATCTCTTGGATAAATATATAATTGTGCATTTATAATCTTTTTGTATAAACATGACTTACTAATATTAAGCCATAAAAGTATTCTATAATTCCAAGGAAAAAATTTTAAGGTTGATTTTTGTAATGTCATTCCATTTTAATGGTTTATTTGGTGCCAACTTCTTAATATGAATTAAGAATTAAGAATTAATATGAGCATAAGAATTAAGTTCACTTCTAACAGCTTAGCAGGAGAGAAGCTTATTGGATTATTCCAACAAAGTGTGCTGGGAAACATCATTTATTCATTGATTCAACACATTATTGACCATTTGTAGTTGTTAAGCACTGAGATAAGTGCCACAGGGAAACAATGATAAATTTTAAAATAAAGCTAGCGTCAGACCACTCACTGTGTTGTAGGAGAATAAAATGTTCACAAATGACAAAAATGTAGTGAGTGTCATTTAAGAAATACAGATAAAGGAAGATCTGTGAAGATGGAGATTATTTACATCCTACTTTCCATTGGATCTTATGTACCAGGAAGATAATTTTGGCACTTAGGTGTTCCCTAAATGATAAGCATACAGGTAGCATTTGACTTGTGCTTGAAGGATGTAATGATATGTGCATGACATGATAAAGCACATTTGTAAAAATCAGAATTGCATTTGTGTGTTTTACTTCACTAATTCAGTTCTTTGCCAGCTTGTGATAAATGGCACATTGTGATTTCAGACTTCCCTCTCCACATTTTCCTGTCATTGCAAACCAGGAAGTCATCAGTGAGCCTAAGGGTATTGCAGGCCCAGGAAGAAATACACTGAATCTTGGTTCATCCATCCAATGAGTGTTTTTTCTTTCAAAGGAGTCACTTTGAAATACACTTAGCTCCATTATGCTACCATCGCTCAATATATACTTGAAATTTTTCTTTGTAAATTACCTTCAGAATCTGCAACAGTTGCCTTCAAACATCATCATCCTCCGTATCCACAAAAGATCAGAAATCAGAATGACCTCAGACCTCTCAACAGGAAAAAAATGTTAACTAAAAGATGGTAGAGCAAAGGCTGCAAAATGCTGAAGAAATTGTTGTATGGGATAAATTTACCATCTGTATTACAGATTTCTGAATTTATTTAATATTTATAAAGATTATGTAATATGTTAGTATTTAGGGGGAAATAAAAACAAAAATTGAGAACAAATCCCTGTCTTCCTCCACCTCAAATCACTGTTAGTGGTCAGAGGATGCCCTTTTCCTAAGTATATATTCAGCACGGTTTCTACTTCTGCCTTTGATAAAACGGTTCTCTGACCTGTGTTTTTTCATTTATTTTTATTGAAATATAATTGACATATAGCATGTGTAAGTTTAAGGTGTAGAAGATGTCCACTTGATACATTTGTGTGTTGCAATATGATGACCACTGTGGCATCAATGATACTTCCATCACAACACATAATTATCATTTCTTTTAAGATTTAGTCTCCATGCAACTTTGAAGTTTGTAATACAGTATTGTTGATGTTAATCACTATGCTGTGCATTAGATCTCCAAGGCCTATTTATCTACTGGTTACGTATGTGTACGCTTAACAGCATCTCCCCATCTACTCTGTTTTTATGCATCTGGCTTTTTTAGATTCCACAGATAAATGATATCATATAGTGTTTGTCTTTCTTTTTCTGACCCTTCTTACTTTGCATAATGCCCTCAAGGTCCATCCATCCAGGTTGTCACAAATGGCAGAATTTTCTGCACTCTTATGGTTGAAATATTTTCCATTATGTGTATATATACATGTGTGTATATATTTGTATGTGTGCGTATGTAAATATATTTTTAAATATCTTCTTTATCCATTCATCCATTGACAGACATTTAGGTTGTTTCCATATTTTAGCTATTGTGAATAATGCTGCAATGAACATGGGAGTGCAGATATCTCTTTGATATCCAGTTTTCATTTGGATATATACTCAGAAGTGGGATTGCTGGATCATATGGTAGTCCTATTTTTAATTTTTTGAGGAACCTCCATACTGTTTTCCATAGTGGCTACACCAATTTACTTTCCCGCCCAGAGTGTACAGTGCTTCCTTTTTCTCTGCATCCTCCCTACTACTTATTATATCTAATTTTGATAATAGCCATTCTAACAGGTTTGAGATGATATGTTACTGTAATTTTTACTTGCATTTCTCTGATGATTAGTGATATTGAGTATCTTTTTATGTATCTTTTTGCCATTTGAATGTCTTTAGAAAAATGTCTATTTAGTTCCTCTGCCCGTTTTTAATAGAATTCTTGGGTTTTGTTATTGAGTTGTATGAGATTTTTATATATTTTGGACTTTAATACCTTATCAGATCCATGGTTTGCAAATATTTTCTCCCATTCTGTAGATCATCTTTTCATTTTTTGATTGTTTTGCTGTGCATAACATTTTAGTTTGACATAGTCCTATTTGATTTTTGCTTTTGTTGCTTGTGCTTTTGGTATCACATCTAAAAATTAATTGCCAAGACCATTGTCAAGGAGCTTATTCCCTATGTTTTCATCTAGGAGTTTTATGATATCAGGTCTTATGTTTAATCTTTAATTCATTTCGAGTTAATTTTTGTTAGTGGTGTAAGATGGGGTCCAATTGCATTTTTCTGCATGAAGTTATCCAGTTTTCCCAGCACAGTTTGTTGAGACTGTCCTTTCCCAATTGAGTGTTCTTGGCTCCCTTATCAAATATTAGTTGACCATAAAAGCAGGGGTTTATTTCTGGGCTCTATCCTGTTCCATTGGCTTGTTGTCTATTTTTTAATGCCAGTACCATACTGTTTTAATTACCATAACTTTGTACAATAGTTTATAGTCAGGAAATGTGATGCCTCCAGCTTTGCTCTTCTTTCTTATGATTGCTTTGACTGTTGGGGGTCTTTTGTGGTTCCATACATATTTTAATACTGTTTATCTATTTTCTGTGAATAATGCCATTGGAATTTTGATAGGGATTACACTGAATCTATAGATGACTTTGGGAATTGTGAACACTTTAACAATATTAGTTTCTTAGATCCGTGAACGTGGACTATCTTTCCATTTCTTGTGTATTCTTCAGTTTCTTTCATGAAGTCTTGTAATTTACATTGTACAGATCTTTCACTTCCTTGGTAAAATTTATTCCTAAGTATTTTATTGTTTCTGATGCTATTGTGAATGGGGTAGTTTTCCTTTTCAGATGTTTTGTTACTAGTGTATAAAAAGGCAACTGATTTCTGTATGTTGATTTTATATCCTGCAGCTTTACTGAATTCATTGATGAGTTCCAACAGTTTTTTGGTTGAGTCTGTAGCATTTTCTATATATCTAGATCACATCATCTGCAAATAGAGACAGTTTTACTTCTTCCTTTCTGATTTGGATGCCTTTTATTTCTTTGTCTTGACTAATGCTCTAGCTAGGGCTTCCAGTACTGCATTGAATAAGAATGGTGAGAGTGGGCACCCTTGTCCCATCTCTGTTCTTAGTGGAAAAGCTTTCAGTTTTTCCCTGTTGAGTATAATGTTGGCTGTGGGTTTGTCGTATATGGGCTTTATTCAGTTATGTTCCTTCTATACCAAATTTGTCAAGGGTTTGTATCATGAAAGGATGTTATATTTGGTCAAATGTTTTTTCTGCAGTTATTGATTTTTATTTTTCATTCTATTAATGTTGTGTATCACATTTATTGATTTGGCCATGTTGAGCCATCCTTGCAGCTCAGGGATAAATCCCACTTTGTCATGGTGTATAATCCTTTTAATATGTTGTTCAAATTTTGTTTGCTAATATTTTGTAGACATTGTTTGCCTCTGTATTCATCAGGGATATTGGTCTAGTTTTCTTTTCTTGTAGTGTCCTTGTCTGGCTTTAGCGTCAGATTAATGCTGGCCTTGTAAAATTAGTTTAAAGGTTTTCCTGCTTCTTCAGTTTTTTGGAAGAGTTTGGGAAGAATTGGCACTTATTCCTCATTAAATATTTGGTAGAATTTGCCATGAAGACATCTTGCCCTGGGCTTTTCTGTGTTGGAAGGTTTTGATTACTGATTCAATCTCAGTACTAGTAATTGGTCTGCTCAGATTTTCTGTTTCTTCCTGATTCAGTCTTGGTAGGCTGTACATTTCTAGAAATTTATCCATTTATACATTATCCAATTTGTTGGCATATGATTGTTTAATAGTAGACTCTCATAACCCTCTGTATTTCTGTAGTATGTTTTAGTGTCTCCTCTTTCATTTCTGATTTAATGAATTTGAGTCTTCTCTCTTTTTGTGTTATTTGGTCTAGCTAAAGGTTTGTCAGTTTTGTTTATCTTTTTGAAAAGCAACTAAGTTTGTTAGGGTGTTTTTTTCTATTATTTTTCTTGTCTTCATTTATTTTCTCTCTCATCTTTGTTATTTTCTTCCTTCTGCTAAATTTGGGCTGAGTTTATTCTTCTTTCTCTAGTTCTTTGAGATGTAGAGTTAGGCTGTTTATTTGAGATATTTCCACTTTCTTAATATATGCACTTATTACTATGAACTTTCCTTTCAGAAGTGCTTTTGCAGCATCCCATAGATTTTGATAAATCGTGTTTCCATTTTCATTAGTTTCAAGATTTTTTAAATTTCCTTTTTGTTTTTTTTCTTTGATACATTAGTTGTTCAGGAGCGTGTTGTTTTATTTCCACATATTTACAGATTTTCCACCTCTCCTCTTGTTGATTTCTAGCTTCATAGCATTGTGGTCAGAAAAGATACTTGTTCTGATTTCAGTCTTCTTGAATTTGCTAAGATTTGTTTTCTTCCTATTATACAGTCCCAGAGAATGTTTCATTTGCACTTGAAGAGAATGTGTATTCTGCTGCTGTTGGATGGACTGTTCTATAAATGTGTGTTAGGTCCGTTTGGTCTAATATATGGTTCAAGTCCATTTCCCTGTTGATTTTTTATGTGGATGATCTATCCTTTGCTGAAAGTGGTGTATTGAAGTACGTGATGTTATTGTATTATTGTCTATTTCCCCCTTCTGATCTGTTAGTATTTGGTTAATATAATATATTAATATATCCCCTTTCTGATCTGTTAGTATTTGGTTAATATATTGAGGTTAATATATTGAGGTTAATGTTGAGTATGTATATATTTAAGATTGTTATATCTTCTTGATGAATTGACTCCTTTATCATTGTATAATAATCTTTTTTGTCTCCTGTTACGATTTTGACTTAGAGTCTATTTTGTATGATATAAGTATGACTTCCCTGCTTTCTTTTTTTCCTCTTGCATGAAATAGCTTTTTCCATCCCTTCACTTTGAACTTATGTGTATCCTAAAGCTAAAGTGAGTCTCTTGTAGGCAAAGTAAAATTGGGTCTTGTATTTTTAGCCATCCAGCCACTCTGTGACTTCTGATAGGAGAATTCAACCCATTTACATTTAGAGTTATTATTGATATATATAAGGAATTATTAATGCCATCTTATTAATTGCTTTCTGGCTATTTTGTATTTCTATTATTTCTTTTTCCCTCTGTTTCTGCCTACCTTTGTAAATTGGTGATTTTCTCTGGTGGTGTGCTCTGTTTGCCCTTTCTGTATCTTTTGAGAATCTACTAGGTTTTTCTTTGTGGTTACCATGAGTCTTATGTAAGACATCTCATTGATAAAATAGTCCATTTTTAAACAAAATCTTCACTCTTTTATTCCCCCTTTTATATTTATATTTTTATGTAATTACTTCTTTTTATATTGTGGATTCATTCACAAATTATTGTAGCTATAACCATTTTTTTTTTTTTTTTTTTTTTTTTTTTTTTTTTATGCGTTACGCGGGCCTCTCACTGTTGTGGCCTCTCCCGTTGCGGAGGACAGGCTCCGGACGCGCAGGCTCAGCGGCCATGGCTCACGGGCCCAGCCGCTCCGCGGCATGTGGGATCCTCCCAGACCGGGGCACGAACCCGTGTCCCCTGCATCGGCAGGCGGACTCTCAACCACTGCGCCACCAGGGAAGCCCTATAACCATTTTTAATACTGTTTTCCTTTAACCTTTATACTGTAGTTTAACACACCATCCTATTACAGAATTAGACTTTCCTAAGTCTGACTGTGTATTTACCTTTACCAGTGTGTGTATACTTTAATATGTTTGTATGTCACTGATTAGTGTCTTTTCTTTTTTCTTTTTTTTTTTTTTTTTGGCTAAACCGGGTCTTGTTGCGACACATGGTATCTTTGTTGTAGCATGCAGACTTCTTAGCTGCGGCATGTGGACTTTTAGTTGCAGAATGCATGCCGGATCTAGTTCCCCAACCAGGGTTCAAAGCTGGGCCCCCTACATTAGCAAAACAGAGTCTTACCCACTGGACCACCAAGGAAGTCCCTGATTAGTGTCTTTTCATTTCAGCTTGAAGAGCTCCTTTCAGCATTTCTTGCAAGGCAGGTCTAGTGGTGATAAACTCCTTCAGCTTTTGTTTGTCTGGGAAAGGCTTTATTTCTCCTCTGTATTTGAAAATAACTTTGTCAGATAGCATATTCTTGACTGGCAATTTTTTTCTTTCAATATTTTGAATGTCATTCCACTCTTTCCTGGTCTTTTGGGTTTCTGTTGAGAAATCCACTGATAGCCCAATGGAGGTTCTTTTCTAGATTACAATATTTTTTCCCCTGGCTGTTTTTAGGATTTTCTTTACCTTTAGTTTTAACAGTTTCATTATAATGTGTCTTGGAGAAGGTTTTTTTGCACTGAGTTAATAGGGTGACCTATTAGTTTTTTGAACTTGGATGTCCAAATCTCTCCCCAGGTTTGGGAGGTTCTCAGCTATTATTTCTTTAAAGAACCTTTCTGCCCCACCCCCTTTTCTCCTTCTGGAATCCCAATTATTCTACTCATTTTGTTTTTGGTTTTGTTTTTATGGTTTCCCATAGATCATGAAGACTTTCTTTACTCTTTTTCTTTTTTTTTCTTTGATCTCCTCTATTGGGTTATTTCAAAATTCCTGTTCTCTAACTCACTTATTCTGTAGTTACTCTGTTGCAGTTGTTCTCTATTGAATGTTCACTTCAGTCATTGAATTCTTCATCTCCAGAGTTTCTGTTTGGTTCTTCTTTATGACTTCTACCTCTTTGGTAAATATCAATTTGATCATGTATTTTTTTGGGATTACATTGCATTTTCTTTCTGAATTTTCTTATACCTCATTGAGTTTCTTCAAAACATCTATTTTGAATTCTTTATCAGCTTGATTCCAAAATTCTGTGCCTTTGAGCTCAGTTACAGGAGAATTATTATCTTTGGGTGATGACGTTTGATTGGTTTTTCATGTTCCTTGCAGTTGTGTGTTACTTTCAAATTTGAGGTATCAGACACCTCCTTAAATAGTTGCTAGTTGCCTTCAGGTAGGGTATTCTATTCATTGGTGCTATTATTATCTGGAGTTTTCTCCACCTTTGTATGTGTACACCTGTTTCACTTTTCTTGGTCCCTCTTATAGTAGGTAGAATTTTTACACTTTTTTTTTTTTAAGAGGACAGCTTTTTTTTTTTTTTTGTCTGCACCAGGTCTTAGTTGTGGCATGTGCTCTGGTTCTTACAACCCACAAGGTGGGTGCTGAAAACCTGTCTTTTGTTTTCCAGAGGTGTCACTATGCCCAAGTTTGTGGTTTCTCCCTTGACTACAGACCCTGGCCTGTTTTCTGAGCTCACTCCCTAGCCACACTCAGGGGCTCACACAAGGAGTCGGTAGCAGAATGAGGGGAGGTGTAAGTTTAGCACTCAGGGCATTGGGGTGCCTGCAAACCTGTGGTAGGAAGATCCTTGGGTAAGATACTCCTAGAAGCTTGTGGGCAGACTTTCTGCTAAAGTTCTGGGCATAGACAACAGGAACCTCATCTCTTTAATGCCCTTTGATATTCTTAACTGTCTTTCTGATCACTCTCCAACAAGTCGGAGAGGTCCCACCTGGGTACTCTGGGTGCTGGTGGAGAGAAACAGGTTTTTCCAGCTGTGTCCTACAGCACTGGGGTTGCCAGCCTCTCATTCATTGCTCTCCTTTTCCCCTTCAGGAGATATTGCCACCACCTGTTTTTTTCAGCCCCAGGCAGTGTTGCCTTGGGGAGGAAGGAGGTGGCACTGGTAAAGTTCCTCTTAAAGTGTCCAATGTATCCAAACCTCTTTTTTCTCCAGTGGTGTGCTGGAAACTCCCCTCAGGGAGGCTGGACTTCTGCCAATTCTCTCTCATCCATGAGCTTCTGCCCAGGTCAGCACACTCCAGGTTTTTTGCTGACCATGGTGAGAGGTGTGGTAGCAGATTCACTGGCTCCACTGGTTCCACAGCTCATACCAAGGTCTACCTACCTATTATCATATGCACAGGTGGGCAGAATTCCTCCTGGGCCCCTTGGAGTGTGGTTCTAAATCCCACAACTCCCACAAAGGTACTTTTGTTTGTGATGGATGTCTAATTTGTTGTTGAAAGGGGGGGTACAAAAAGGAGAAACATCTTATACCACCATGATGCTAACATCAGCACTTCTTTATTTTTAAATTTCCTAGAAAATATTTGACATATGAAAAAAAGGAAAGTTTACAATTATGGACACCTAAATGTCTACCATCCAGTTTAAGACTTAAGATATTATGATCATTTAAGCCTCTCTATCACATCCCCATTCTTTCTCCATCAGTGGGTAACTATCATATTGAATTACATGTTTATCATTACTGATCATTTTTTATACTTCTCCTATATATGGATGTAGATCTCAGCAATATATTTTTTCATGTGTTAAAATTTTAAGTGGATACACTGTAGTTTTCTTTTAAAACTTGAATTTTTTGCTCAACATTATGTTAATATATATAGTTTGGTTCATTGATGGATTTATAGTTTGTTTCCTTTTTTCTATTATGAACAACACTACCCTAAAACATTTTATGTCCCCTTGAGTTCATGAGTGAGCTTTTATTTAGGTCATGTACCAGGAGTAGATTCTATGGATTACTGTCATCTTCAATTTACTATCTATTACCAAATTGCTTTCCACAGTGGTTGAATCAACTAATACTCCCACAAAGAATTATAAAATTATAATTGTTTCACATCCTCCTTCACACTTTTTATATTTTATCAATCTCATGTGAGTAATTTTAATGAAAACTAAAACAGACCACTAGTTAGAGTATTTGTGTGTGTGTGTGTGTGTGTGTGTGTGTGTGTGTGTGTGTATTTGTGTATTTCTTCTCCTGGCTCCTCTTCTATGAATTGTTGCTGATATTTTCTGCCCTTTTTTCCGTTAAGTTTTATACTTTTTTAAAATTTGTAGAAGTTCTTCATACATCCTGGACACTAAACTTATATATGTTGCACATAGCTTCTCCCAGTCTATGAATTGTCTTTTTATCATAACTCTGCTTTTACTAAATGGAAGTTTTAATTTTCATGTACTCCAGTTTCTCATTTTTTTTAAATGATGGTTTGCACTTCCTACACTTTCCCTATCTTATGGTTATAAAGCTATTCTCCTATATTTTCTTCTAAAAGAAAATACATATCTTTTACTATATGGTGTGAGGAAGGTATTCAATTTTACTTTTTCCATTTGGTAACTAATTGTCTTGGCACCATTTACTGGCTAGTTCATCATTTCTCACTTATCTTGACAAAACCATCTCTGTCAAATTCATACATGTCTGTGTCTTGGGCTATCCATTCTGTTCCATTGGTCTCTATCAATCTCCAAATTAATAATATACTCTCTTAATATAATTTTATTATGACTTAATATCCAGTACAGCCACCCCTAACTTTCTTCTTCAAAAATATCTCAGATAATTATTCTCCTCTCATGTACATTTTGGACCATTACTTTTTTCTCATACATTTTCAGATTAGTTTGTTGAGTTCCATGAAAAACTGTATTTTAGTTCTGATTGGAATTAGAAATGTTTTGGAAGAAAGGTTTAAAAATAATATATGGATTGGTCAGTGTGACTTTTGCAACCTTGTTCTGTGTAAGACACGAGAAAAATCTGCTTTTTAAGTAAAGACTATAAAAATGTGAAGTCCTGTCTATCATTTAAATAATATAATATTCTTCAACTTTTCTGGATTAAGAAACTATGGTAGTTTTTACTGCTGTAAAAAGAGATCAATGTTAAGCTTTTTAATTTTAATAGCTCTTATTTTATATATAAAGCTTTACTTTTGATTTTTGAGAGAAATAAAATTTTTTTCCAGAACTTCTGGGATTTTCATAGCAATTGCAAGTATGTTAAGCACGCATATGATAACCAAGTGCTGCACATGTTTTCTGTCACTGCAATCAAAATAGTTGGCCATTTACATGAACAGCCACAGAAATAAGGAGAAATGGAGCAGTGTTCAGGGGCTAAAAATACATAACAACATAATAATAGTCTGTCTCCTCTGATGTGTGATTGTGTGGGGAGTACACAAAGAGAAAACAAGGAGATCAAAATAATTTGAAAATTATAAAACAAAGTAACAAAGCTGAAAAACAAAAACGAAAGGAGTAAATGCATTATTATCCAAAATATTACATTTAGGGGAATCAGGTGTACTGCTTTAACAAAAGTTCTACTAGTTAATGTCATCACATCTTCAACTTTCATCTCCTGTCAAACCTTTTTGTAAAATTTCCTTTTGATGTGTCTTGCATTCTTCTGACCAGCTTTTTTTTCCCACTGTATTCCCTATTGTTTATTTCACCATCCTCTAACAGTTTTAGATTTAATTAACTCCTGATTGTTTCTGGAGATATAGCCAAAGCAAGGGTTTCCAGGATTGTTTTGTTCACAGTTTGTCAGATGAATGAGAACTGGCTTTTATAGTTCCTAGTTAACTAAGATATTTCAAAAGCTTTGTTATAAATAAATAATAGCCAATATTTATTAAGCCAAAACTACGTGCCAATTTTTGGATTAATGTTTTTACATGTATTGTCTCTGTTTTTTCTCAACAATCATATGAGGGTCTTATATATAAGCCTTAGAGAAATTAAAAGACCCAAGTTCACACACCGAGGATATGTCAGATATGAGACATGAACTTAGACGTCCAGCACTCAAGTTCACAGTCTTAAAACCCCAACGCCTCTTCAGTATTTCTTAAGATTACCATACACACAGTTTACTTGGTTGACAGAATGTAAAATGTGTTCCATTTTTTATGTCATTAATTTTAGCTGAAATAACACTTTTGCATATGTTACAGAATGGGAAAATCATTTTACCAGAAACAACCCTTATCCCCCACTATTATATCATTAAAATTAGCAACTGTTTCTTACTGAAGGACTAAAACACCCACCTGCATTATGGTTTATGAATAGGGTAAGCTTGGAACTTACCTAAGGAGTAAATCTCTATGCAAATTCAATATGTCCTTTCAACCAGTGTAATGAGTATTCAGTTTATACAAACATTACTCTGGATGCTAGGCATTCAAAGATGAAATCTTCCTGCTCTCAAAGATCTGTGAATATAATGGACAGGTAAACAATTACAATATAAACCTTGAAGTGTTCATAATTTATCAAATCCAGAACAAGGAAATAAAATCAGAGCAGACTTTCTGGAGGACATGATGAATGAAATGAGTTTTTGAAGAGTAACTGCAAAGGCTTCATGGGCCTGTGAGAGATGGTGGATGTTCAGGGCACTGCAAGTTGTCCACAATGTCAGAAACACAGAGCAAGAGGAAGAAAACAGCAAGAAATGAGATCGGGCAGAAAGCAGAGAGAGATCAGGCTATAAATGGCTATATTTGCCTTGCAAACACGTTTGGATTTTATGTTGAGATCCTTGGTAAGCCACAGAAGGATTTTTAAGTAGGAGAGTGTGATCAACTAACAATTTCGTATTTAGAATAAACCAAAGTCTGTTGGCTTTGGGGAGGTCTAGGGAGAAGCAAATCAAGAGGCAAAGAAAAAGCTGGGAAGCTATTATCAGATGAAGCTGTCAGTGAAATTGGAGTCAGTCAGAAGGGGCAAAAAATAAATAAATAAATAAATGGGTGAACAGGAAAGATTCTGAATAGTACAATTGGTAGGATCTGATTCCTGGTCTCGGCTAGAGGAGTTGAGAATGAATGGTGGCAACAAACTCAGGAAGATAAGAGATTTGGGAAGGGTTTTCCCACATATGTTGAGCTTCAACAAGGTATCTTAGTGCTTGAATTAGAGATAGCTACCATTCTTCAATGAGATAATAGTGAAGGTTATGGTTGTTTCCAACCTAAAGAATGAATCTCTATTATAAACATCTCACTGTTCCCAAAACTCCTCCAATTTCTTTGTGACCTTGTTTTGCTGCTCTTATCCTTAGGTTTGTTGAGGTAATTATCAGAATTCTGAAGTTATATCACTAAGGCTTTCATGATATTTAAGAAAGAATGCCAGAAGGATAACATAAGTAATGTAGAATGAAAATGAAAAGATTTCTCCTTAAAAATCCCAATATTCCAGACTAAATAACTACTCACAAAATAATATTTCAGAATATATGGATAAAATGTATGGTGACTTCTTATACTGAACAACTTACACCATGCCCCCATTTCTATTTCACAAACAAGAACAATTTTGGTTTCCATGGCTAAGTAATTGAAATGCCAACCATCATAATACTGTTAATTGTTAATTTAATAAATGGTTATCTTTCTTGGCACCCCAAATATTTCAGATTGAAAATATCTCTCTGGCCAAATGACAATATATGTAACTTTTAGAAAAATGATTACACTAGGATATTTTCTCATAGCTTTAAAGTAAGTATGATATATATTTTTTAACTTGCATAATATACAAAGATAAATTTTTCTGATAATATTGTTGGTCTCAAGTTTTATAAGCATCCTGGATTTCCAAAGCCTTGGATACTCAGTGTCTCTATTGCCCTCACAGAGTCATAGAATCAGGATTCAAAAACGAAAACAAAAAAAAACCCTTAGTTTATAAAAAAAAAAAAAAAAAAAAGAAGGCAGTCATGAGGAGAGATCTGGTCTGGTCAGGAAGGTTATGTGAACTTGTAAAAATGAATAATGCACTAGATACATGTATGTATATGTATAATTTTATACATATTTATCTATGTTGTATAATGGTAAATTATCATAGAATGATATTATATTATAGATAGAGTGAGCTTGTCTTTCTCTTCACCTCCTATTTTCTTCCCCTATTTTTACTTGGTAAAGAGAAAGTCTTTAGTAAGGCAAGAAAAAAGAATTATTTTGTATTTTATGCTCCAAACTTCGAAGGTATGCCTCAAAAGATAGTTGATGTCAGGAAGAGAAAGTGTGTAACCGCTATTCCATTGTGAAGAACCGAAAAGACCTACACCTTATTCCCAGGAAGGCCCTCCCAGGGATGTTGCAAGGTGGGAGCCAAGGGCCTGTTTCATAGATCTGAGATCTCAGGAGGGGCAAGGACTGCTCAGGCTGGGAAAGACAGGAGTATCTGCAGAAATTAGAGGAGTGGGAAAGAAATGAGTGAGAAGGACCTTCCAAATGTCCATCGCAGGCACCAGCTTGAGAAAAATGAGGAACTACTTTCTACCTCTTTGTTCTGTATTCTGTGTGTATTAATTGACTGGTGATAAGAGAGTTTTTTTTGTTTTCTGTTACTAGAGTGTACCTTGGTACTTTTCCAGATGCTGCAGGAACCACTAGGGATGTCTGTCTGTCTGTCTGTCCACCTATCAAAAGAAAGATGCTGAGATTATGCACTGAACTGTCAACATCCTAGGGGACAGGATAGGGAAGAGTACAGAATTTTTTTCTACTTCATTCACTTTTATATTTCTTGAGTCTAAAGAAAACATAAACAAACTATGGGGAAAAACTATTGCCAATCATTTTTTTTCTGATTCTACTTTTTCCTTAGGGAAAGCATCTCAGAAAGATAAAGATTTGGTTTTCAGTCTTTAATTATGTCCAACCATCTTTAGTCAAAGGGTATGTAGCAATCGACATATAAAGTGGACTATGTGGATAGTTTTCTGCTTAGGAACATGAAGGGGAAAAAATGTTGGGCTTCTATTTGGAGGGATGAGCCTCTGCACATGAGAAATGAATGAGGGACTTCCCTGATGGTCTAGTGGTTAGGATTCTGGGCTCTCACTGTGGTGGCCTGGGTTCAGTCCCTGGCTGGGGAAGATCCCGCAAGCCGCATGGTGGGCCCCCCCACACACAAAAAAAGAGTGGTTAAAAGTGAATGAGAAAAAGCAGAATTTATGTGCCTGCAGGCAGTAAGCTTTATTGGATGATCAGACATGGAAGTGAGGTGATTGTCACAGTCAGAGAGAGGAAGCAGGGAAAGATGGTCAGGTCTCTTGTTATAGGCCAACAATCCATAAGTGACTTTTCAGCGTGTAGTATCAACAGTATGTTTGAAAACTAGCTGTGGGAGAGTCAAAGAATGATGAGAAAGAGCTACAAGGATATACCGTACAACATGGGGTATATAGCCAATATTTTATAATAACTATAAATGGAGTAGAACCTTAAAAATTTGTGAATCACTATATTGTACACCTGTAACTTTGTACAGCACCTATACTTCAATTTTTAAAAATTACTATTAAGAAAAAAAAACCCAAAACTTGAAATAAAGAGGAAAGCTAAAAACATAATAATGATGGGAAAATATGAGGAGAAAAAATAGAGTCTACATTGGAGGCATGTTAAGAACTTAGAGAAAACTCTTCAGAGTCACAGAATTTTAACACTGGCAGAAATGTGATCAGCCAGTCCTTTTACTTTACAGGTGTATGTAAATGAGGCTTGGAGAGGTTCAAATAACAAGTCAAAGGTTATACAACCAGTTTATTTCAAAGTTAAGGCTAGAATCCCAAACTCTGGACTTGTGACCATTTACAAGAATTACATCAAGTTATAGTCTTGGTTTGTTTTGCCTCTCAATAAAAATAATGTTCAAATATGTGTCCTTTCTTGGAATCTATAATAGTGTTTGAGAGCATATCCATGAAATCCAGAAAATCATACATGATCATTCTAGGCTTTCTTTGAACCCAATTTACGGAGAATGGAACTGAATTTCAGAGACTGCCAGTTGCCAGGGAAGTCACTCAGGCTTATCTCACACTGTTTATCTGGAAAACATTTGGACGTTCTGGAGAGTCGCAGGTACCATCAGGGCCTAACCCTTCTTCTGTGTAGGTGTTTTAGCCCCAAAGAGACAAAGGTTCTCAAAGTGAGGGCAAGCATTTGAGATAAGCCATTTTTACCTAATCAGGCAATTTTTCAAGCAGATTAAAACTGAATCCCTGTCACTGGTTTTAATGACATGGATTTAACATCTTTCAGAAACTCTTTTACTGCAGCATTTGAAAATCAATGACACTATCAAAGCGTATTTCCATCTCATACTCAAAACCTTCGGAGAGTTTAGAAAAATGCTTTATTTTTGTACATTTAAATGGCTTAACACATAATACATATGGAAAAGATTGCTCTGAATTATGTTTCTCAGAGTTCAGAAACAATTGTGGGAAGAAAATGACCTGCTTGTAAAATATTAAAAGGTGATGTTTTTCTTCATAATTACCATGCTCTGGAGCATAAGTGTTAAAATGACTGTTTCACTGTCATATCAGTCAGCGTCCAATCTGGAAACCACAGAGTAACTTGATTAGAGTAAGTTGAGTAGGTAACTTTCAAATAAAATCAAACATAGAGAATTATTAACTGTAAGGGGAGCTTGAAGAAACAGAGGATTGACTAATAGGGAGTAAAGAGGGCAGTTACAGAAGCAACAACTGCCCGTGGGGCTGGGATACAGAATCCAAGGAAGGGACAGATCTGGAAGAGGGCTTCACCAGGGATCCAGACCTCATTGGACAGAGCACAGCCCGGGATGGGAGAGAAGTCCCCTGAGGCCGTGTTCGCTGGTGGCTGTGGAGAAAGCCATTCACAGGGGGTTGCCAGGCTGGTAGCACTGTGCTGGGAGGGGAGGTGCCCACAGGGAAATGCCATGTGCTACTAACCCCTGGCTGCTGTGAGGGCCTGGAGCTGCAGGAATGTACACTCTACAGAACCTGCCCTGAGGGACACACAGCTGCCAGGAAGAAAAACTTCCTTTCTCCGCCAGTGTCCCTCTGGGACTCTCTTCCAACAAAGCTTGATCTCTTGCCCACTGGCAAGAGAGATATATTTTCAGGGCCCATTGTTACAGAGCAGAAGATAAGGGTGAAATTAGAGCTGAGAAGCAATCCATTGATGACTAGCATAATTGTTCAGCAAGGTTCTGAAAAATAGCTCTGTTTGTTCTATCTGTGGTTTTCAATTTTATCTCTGTTAAAAATCATAAATTCCTTAGGGGCAAATATCTTATCTCTCTAACAACATGTCATACCCTCAGCTGGTCAGGTCACTACCGAGGCACGTTGAAGAAATGTGGTAGAATGTAGAAGAGGAGAAGGAATGGAGGAGAGTGGGTTTAACTGTTGATATTAATCATGTGTGGGTTTGGGGTAGATATCTCCCTTTCCTCTCCTCTCATGAGTCCACGTGGAGGAATTTCCCCAGCCTCTCTTCAGGGCTTTCCCTGTCCTAGGTAATGAGGAGTAATGTATCTGATTGGTCAATTTCAAAGAATGAATGGGTAGGTGTGGTCCAGCAGCTTCCTCCTTGTCTTTGAAAGCCAGCCTGCCTTCCTAATTTTCATCACCAGATGGTACACTCAGAAGGACGGGCTCTGCCCTTCTGAGGGAAGCCTACCAATGCCTACATGCGCCAGTGACTGGGAGGGAGGTTAGGGCGTGTGTCTGACTCAGGGACAGAAGATGTTAGATCTAAGCCACATTCTTCAATTCACCTTACATCAATAACAAAACAAATAATTTCAACTTTTACCATATTTCTATTTGTCCACTTATCAGAGGGTTCTGAACTCAGGAGTGGTATTTACTGATCCCTCTAAAACTCCCCAATTAATCAAACTTTTTAAAGAGAGGAGTGGGCCCCCAAATTTCCCATCTAAAGCTATGGCTCTCCTTCAACAGAAGGCTCTACTTTGCTTGCCCAAACCTCAATCCTCCTCTATGAGATAGTGAAGTATGTCCACTTTGCCCTATAGGAACCCTGCATCCCTTTTTCCATTCTCTCTCCCCTCCACAGTTTGCCCCATTTCACCCTAGTACACCCACACCCGCAAATACATGCACTGTTTTCAAAATCTGACTTTTTGGAAGATCTGATATCAATCACTGTCATCTCAGCAATAATGCCTTGTTTTCTCTCTGCCAGTTGTGATGGGATTTTGAATCTGAGTTCTAATATGGGGACATAAGGTTATTAGTAAAATATCCAGCATCAGATGACTGACTGGGTCATGGGGATTCTTCCTGGGATGCCTGAAACTGTAAAACTGTAGCCACAGATGGCTCCTAACTGCCTACCCAGCTTCCCAGTTTCCTGTCTGGGAGATCATGCCCCTGCTTTCAAAGGCTCTGAGACTGAATGCCTCTGTTGACATATGGTGATGGTCTGAATGTTAAAGCTCCTAGTCCAAGAATAGTTACTCAACACATGGCAGCTACTGTGGGTAGTGCTGTCTGAGAAAGGCCGGTGGGACTTCCCTGGTGGTCCAGTGGTGGAGACTTCAACTTCCAGTTCAGGGGGTGTGGTTTCGATTACTGGTCGGGGAGCTAAGATCCCACATGCCTCATGACCAAAAACCAAAACATAAAACAGAAGCAATATTGTAACAAATTCAATAAAGACTTCGGACCGGGGCACGAACCTGTGTCCCCTGCATCGGCAGGCGGACTCTCAACCACTGCGCCACCAGGGAAGCCCAATAAAGACTTTAAAAATGGTCCACATCCAAAACATATCTTTAAAAAGAGAAAGGCCAGGAACACTCAGAGGATATGAGCAGTCCGCTTTAGCAAGGTGAGCAAACTGTAGGGCTGAAGGATAGAAAATTAATGTTGGAACAGATGGCAGAAGACGTTTAACACCTGACTAAAAAGAACAGGCTTTACTCATTTCACGCTTTGGAGCTAAGATTTTGAGCAGGAGAGTAGGTCTTCTTCTCTTCTTCTTCCTCCCCCTCCTCCCCTCTCCTTCCCCCTCCTCCCCTCTCCTTCCCCCTCCTTCCCCCACCTCTCTCCCTCCTCAAGCAGAGGGATTTGTGTTATCATACTTGTCGCTGTTGGGGGCACACTTTTCAACTCTGATCTGTTTCTTCTTTTATTATTTTTCCCTATTACACTCTATGCCCACTCCCATTTCCTCCTCCCACCTTGATTTTGGCTCCCATATGGTTATATGTGTTTTGGGAAATATATGTATCTGTGAAAATGATATGATTTTATGTAGAAGTATAGAGACAGATAGCTACATACCCCTGTTAATTGTGTGTAATTGGATCTCACATAAACATAGAATAGGGATTTTTCTTTTGTGCTATAGAGCTTGTTTTCTCTTGATCTACATGAATGATTTGCACCCTAGAGATCATCTTCTTTCTTACTTATTTATTTTTATTTATTTATTTATTTATTGCAGAACGCAGGCCTCTCACTATTGTGGCCTCTCCCGTTGAGGAGCACAGGCTCCAGAAATTTTGCATATTTAATGCAAAAAGGTAATAAATCATGTCGAAACTTCCCCACTACATTTAAATACCTGCAATGTAATCTTTAAATTTTAAGCCTGAAAGAATTGCTGAAAGTCAGGAGACGCCATTTTTTTTTCCTTATTGTAGGAGAGTGTAATAGCTTATAAAATACATTCCTGTTACCCTTCACATAAGTTTTAAATGACATCACAAATATATTTTTCCATTTCAGTCTTCCCTGTTCATATATTTTTCCCATTTTTAATTGGGTTTTCTTTTTTTCCCCTTGATTCATTGGAGTTCCTTATATGTAGTAGAATAATGTTTATTTCTTGCCATTTTTAGATATTGTAAATATCTTCTCCCTCTCGTTTCCTAAGTACATCTGTGGTGACCTCACATAACAGAAATCCAAGTTTCAGCCATATGGTTTGTGCTTTGAGGGCTGGTTTAAGCAATCCTTTCTCATACGTATGCCACAAAGATATTCCCCTATATTTTCTTCCATAAGATTTATAATCTTACCTTTCATATTTAGGCCTTTAAAACACCTGCATTTTACCTGGTATATTCTTTTCTATAAACCAATAAAACAATCTGTTTCTTTCCAGTGCAATGGAAGTTTTAAAAATCATTTCTGATTGATTTATGAGGCCACCTCTATCATAATACGAAGATTGACCACTTATAAGGGTTATCTCTGGGCAATCTATTCTTTCCCTTTGGTTTACTTTTCTATTCTCATGTTAGCGCCAAACTCTTTGTACAACTTTTAAAAATTATGTTCTAAAATAATAAGAAGGCAAGTCCTTCACCTTTACTCTTCATTTTCACAATTATCCTAGCTGTTGGTAGACCTGCGTTCTTCTATACCATGCTTGTTATTAAGCTATATCTTTCAGCTTCTAGCCTACCTTTTACAACTCTCTTTGTGATGCTGGAGCTAGGGTCTACAAGTCCTGTTTCTCCTTTTCTGAGTGGCTACCTGTTAGGCCCTGTCACTAGGGGACGCTAAAGGATAACTGGAGGAAGACAAGGGCTGTGTTCCTTACTGTCTGCTTTTGGTTGCTGTGAGCGTTGCCTCAGCCTAACATAGTCACCCCAACAGCAGCAACTGACTCCAGTCTCCAGAAATCAGCCTCATCACGTTGCCTCAGGTTTGCTGGAATCACCTGGCTGGGATGCCCTTGTCAGAGCTCTTTTTTTTTTAAAATTGGAGTATAGTTGCTTTACAATATTGTATTAGTTTATACCGTACAGCAAAGTGAATCAGCTATACGTATACATATATCCCCTCTTTATTGGATTTCCTTCTCATTTAGGTCACCGCAGAGTATTGAATAGAGTTCAATTGTGCTATACAGTAAGTTCTCAGTAGTTATCTATTTTATACATAGTGTCAATAGTGTATATATATATCAGTCCCAATCTCCCAATTCATCTGAATAGCCACGCCTTCACTGATGTCTGAGTCCCATCTCCACAAGACCCTCTTCCAAACTTCTAGCACCGTCCCTTTGTTTCTCCAGCCCTAGAGAACCTCACTGCTCTCTTTTTGCCTCTTAGTTCTGTAATACCTGCTTGCAATTTTATATATATTAAACTATCTCCACTAATAACTGGTGTGGTTTTTGATTTCTGACTAAATCTTGACTGATAAAAATGTCAAGTTCAGAATCAATCTGTCAAGTTCAAAAAGAAAAAATCCACAATATTTGTGTTTCAATTGCTTTACTTTTTAAATTAATTTTTATTGGAGGATAATTGATTTACAATTTGTGTTAGCTTCTGCTGTACAGCAAAGTGAATCAGTTATACATATACATACATCCACTTTTCTTTAGATTCTGTTCCCATATAGGTCATTACAGAGTATTGAATAGAGTTCCCTGTGCTATACAGTAGGTTCTTATTAGTTATCTATATAGTAGTGTGTATATGTCAATCCCAATCTCCCAATTTATCCCTCCCTCCACCCTTCCCTCTTGGTAACCATAAGTTTGTTTTCTACGTCTATAGTTCCATTTCTGTTTTCTAAATAGGTTCATTTGTACCATTTTTTTTTAGATTCCACATATAAGTGATATCATGTGATATTTGTCTTTCTCTGACTTACTTCACTCAGTATGACAGTCTCTACATCCACCCATGTTGCTGCAAATGGCATTATTTCATTCTTTTTTATGGCTGAGTAATATTCCATTGTACACATGTACCACATCTTTACCCATCCCTCTGTCAGTGGGCATTTAAGTTGCTTCCATGTCCTGGCTATTGTAAACAGTGCTGCAATGAACATTTGGGTACATGTATGTTTTCGAATTATGGTTTTCTCTGGATATATGCCCAGGAGTGGGATTGCTGGATCTCATGGCAGCTCTATTTTTAGTATTTTAAGGAATCAATTGCTTTAAATGTACAGATTAATTTCAAGAGAATTCATTTGGAAACAATATTAAGTTGACCATACATTAATATGACAGCTCTTTATTTATTCAGATTGTCAATGTAATTCAATAGGGTTTTAGAAACTTTATTCATTTAAGACTGATGTACTATTTGGGAGAAAGGAGCAGATTCAGGCTTTGTGGGGCCCAAAGCATATGCTTAACTTAGGGAACCTTCTTTTAGAAGAAGAATATAAGATTACACATACAGAGTTAAGTATGAAATGAATTTATTTAGAATGAGAACAAAATAAAAATAAATTATGTTTTTTTTAAACTTTACAATATCAAAGACATCCAAAATTCCAGTTATTAACTAACTGCACAACACACCTCTGTAATACTTTTTCCTACATTTTGACTGCACATTCATTGATCACATATTCATATGAAAACAATTTTATATTTTTATAGAATAATATAATACTAATTGAGTCTTTCCCTTTTCATAGTAGATTGAAATATGCTTTTCATCAATATTATAGTTTAGAAATTTTTTTCTTTCAGTTTCACATCTCATTCTTGGTAAGTCATAAATTTTTTAAATTGTTATCAAATTTGTGACTTCATTGAAAAAATTTTTTTAATATATATAGGAGTATAAGATTTTAAGACATTTCAGTGACTGACAACTCTTAAGATAGTATTTGAATTGGTGATATTCAACCAGTTTGCTCTTGATGTGTATTATGAATCTTGTGATATAAATGTAAAGTTAAGTATTTCATGGCAAATTAGCAGGAAATTCAAATTTTTTCAACTTTTTCATATGATTCACTCTTCTATCATTTTCTAACAAGGCTGTATAAAGCCTGTAACCAAAAATGGTTATTTTTTTTTTCTCTCCATAAATCCATTCATTGTTGCTTTATATATTTGAGCTATATTATTATGTGCATATATGGTCTTGAGCAAAATCTCCTGGTTTATATTTTTATCCCTTTATAATGTCCTTTTTTGTTTCTTCTTTTTCCCACTAATAGAGGCTAAAATGTTACACGTATTGATAGTAAAAGAAATTTAAGTAATTTTTAACAAATACCTGTGCCTTTGCTGTTGACTATTTTTTCTCAATTTTATTATTCTTTTTATTGAAGTATAGTTGCCATACAATACTGTTTGTTACAGGTGTACAATATAGTGATTCACAATTTTTAAAGATTATACTCCATTTATTGTTATTATAAAATATTGGCTATATTCACTGTGTTTTACAATATATCCTTGTAGCTTATTTTATACCTAATAGTGTGTACCTCTTACTTCCCTACTCTATTTTGCCCCTCTCCAATTCTCTCTCCCCACTGGTAACCACTAGTTTGTTCTCTATATCAGTGAGTCTGCTTCTTTTTTGTTATATTCACTAGTTTGTTGATTTTTTAGAGTCCACATACAAGTGATATCATAGAGTATTTGTCTTTTTCTGACTTATTTCACATAGCATAATGCCCTCCAAGTCCATCCATTTTGTTGCAAATGGTAAAATTTCATTCCTTTTTATGGCTGAGTAGTATTCCATTTATATATACATATATATCACTTCTTTATCCATTCATCTGCTGACAGACACGTTGCTTCCATACCTTAACAGTTGTAAATAATGCTGCTATGAACATTGGGGTACATGTATCTTTTTGAATTAGTGTTTGTTATTTTTCAGATATATACCCAGGAGTGGAACTGCTGGGTCATAAGGTAGTTCTATTTTTAGTTTTTTGAGAAACCTCCACAATGTTTTCCACAGCAGCTGTACCAATTTACATTTCCACCAACAGTATACAAGTGTTCCCTTTTCTCCATATCCTTGCCAACATTTGTTATTTGTGTTCTTTTTGATGATAGCCATTCTGCCAGGTGTAAGGTGGTATCTCATTGTGGTTTTGATTTTCATATCCCTGATGATTAGTGGTGTTGAGCATCTTTTCATGTGCCTGTTGGCCATCTGCATTTCCTCTTTGGAAAAACGTCTATTCAGTTCTTCTGCACATTTTTAAATCACATTTTTGTTTGTTTGATATTGAGTTGTATGAGCTGTTTATATATGTTGGATATTAATCCATTATTGGTCATATCATTTGCAAGTATTTTCTCCTATACAGTAGGTTGTCTTTTTGTTTCATCAATGGTTTTCCTTTGCTGTGCAAAAGCTTTTAAGTTTAATTAGGTCACATATGTTTATTTTTGCTTTTATTTCTTTTGCTTTAGGAGACAGGGCCAAAAAAATATTGCTATGATGTATGTCAAAGAGTGTTCTGCATATGTTTACCTCCAGAAGTTTTATAATATCTGGTTTTATATTTAGGTCTTTAATCCATTTGGGGTTTATTTTTGTATATGGTGTTGGAGAACGTTCTAATTTCATTCTTTTACATGTAGCTGTCCAGTTTTCCCAGCACCACTTATTAAAGAGACTGGCTTTTCTCCTTTGTATATTCTTGTCTCCTTTGTCATAGAATAATTGACCATAATTGTATGGGTTTATTTCTGGGCTCTCTATCCTCCTCCATTGATCTATGTCTGTTTTTTGTGCCAGTACCATACTATTTAGATTAATGTAGCTTTGTAGTATAGTCTGAACTCAGTGAGCCTGATTCCTCCAGTTCCATTCTTCTTTCTCAAGATTATTTTGGCTATTCAGGGTCTTTTGTGTTTCCATAAAATTTTTAAATTATTTGTTCTATTTCTGTGAAAAATGCCATTGGTATTTTGATAGGGATTATTTGGGATCTATAGATTGCCTTGGGTAGTATGGTCATTTTTACAATATTGATTTTTCCAGTACAAGAACATGGTACATCTTTCCATCTTTTTGTGTTGTCTTCAATTGTTTTCATCAGTGTCTTATAGTTTCCCGAGTACAGGTCTTTTGCCTCCTTAGGTAGGCTTATTTTTAGGTATTTTATTCTTTTTGATGTGATGGTAAATGGGATTGTTTCTTTAATTTCTCTGATAGTTTGTTGTTAGTGTATAGAAATGCAGCAGATTTCTGTATACTAATTTTGTATCCTGCAACTTTATCAGATTCATTGATGAGCTCTAGTAGTTTTCCAGTGGTGTCTTCAGGATTTTCTATGTATAGTATCATGTCACCTGCAAACAGTGACATTTTAAATTCTTCCTTTCCAATTTGGACTCCTTTTATTTCTTTTTCTTCTCTGATTGCTATGGCTAGCACTGTTAAGACTGTGTTGAATAAAAGTGATGATAGTGGGCACTCTTGTCAGATGCTCTTTTGTTTTTTAATTTATCTACAAAGGTGGGGAAAGAAAAGACATTTTTCAGATTCCTTTTCAGCCATGGCTCAGAATACTGATTATGTTCTGCCAATTGGAAGTACACACCCAAGATTGGGAGGACTGACTTTTTGGCTATATTATTTTTCAAATCAAAGTTACAAAGACATGAGTTTCTGCAGCCTTATATCCACATCCATTCTCCAATTTCTTGGGTAATTAACAAGTAATTCCGGTGGTTGCAGCAGTTGGGCTCTGGATTCTGGTGCCCAACCACAGTTGAGGCAGCCTTGTTAGCAGGAACCTAGCCTATTATGGTGGTGTGTCTTTGAACTCAATAATTTCAGGGATGACCTCTGCAGTAGTAAGTCCCCTAATAGGTCAGATGTGGGATCTGGGAATGATTTCTGGAGAGCTAGGCTAGATTCCACTCTTCTGGCTGTCCTATGATTTTCTCAGCATTGATTACTGTTATTGAATCTTTTTCTACTTAATAACTGAAGACAGTCACTGTTTTCTGCAGTGAACCTCAAAGTCTTGTTCAGTTTTTCCTCTTTCATTACACAACAAATCCAGGCAGTAAAAAAAAATCCTGCTGTTCCTGCTTCCAGAAGTTCCCTTGTGTTCAGTCACTCTTTTTTCCTTTCATAGTTCAGGCTTTTAGGATGTAAAGGAAAAAGCATCAACTTTGGATACTGGGATCAATTTATGGCCACAGCACTCCCAAGCCATGTTTTCTTATATAAATCATTTAATCTCTCAGAATCTTAAATTCCTCATATATAAAGAGAGATCACTACTCAGTTTATAGGATTTAGGGAAAATTAGAGATATTATGTGATGCTTTGTGAAATTTCTCTACCCCATTACTTGGTATTTAGTCTTAGACACACTATTATCATTATTAAACTCCTACCCTGAATCCTTGTCTTCTTGTCCTTGGACCCTTTTTAATCCAGTTGTGGAAAGAGAAAAGCTTGGAATAACCAAGAAAATAGAAAAGTAGCCCTTGCCTTTAAGGAGCTTTCAGTTTAAAGAACAAATGTTGGGACTTCCCTGGTGGTGCAGTGGTTAAGAATCCGCCTGCCAATTCAGGGGACATGAGTTCGAGCTCTGCTCCGGGAAGATCCCACATGCTGCAGAACAGCTAAGTCTGTATGCCACAACTACTGAGCCTCCACTCTAGAGCCCATGATCCACAGCTACTGAGCTTGCATGCCACAACTACTGAAGCCTGTGTGCCTACAGCCCATGCTCCATAACAAGAGAAGCCACCACAATGAGAAACCCATGCACCACAACGAAGAGTAACCCCCGCTCACCAAAACTAGAGAAAGCCCGTGTGTAGCAATGAAGAAGGAAGGGAGGGAGGGAGGGAGGAATGAAGGAAAGAAAGAAGGAAGGAATGTGAAGCTTTCTGGAAAGCATGACTTAGGCTTGCTTTTTTTGTTTTCAAATCTAGGTTAATTTTGGGTTCTAGACTAAGGCAACCAAACCTTTTAAAATCAATGGAAGGATTTGGAAGGATTTTTAGATGTATCTCTCTAACCAAAGAGCAACTGAATTACTTTCAGTGGCTGAGATAAAATTATTAACTTCAAAACTCAAGCCTTTTTCACTTCCAGAAAAATGAGGTTGATACACTTGTCCATATTAGTCCCCATCGGTACAACAAAAAAAACCCAGAAACTATATATAAAACAAACATAAGAAAACTCTGAGAGGTGGAGAAAAGGGAACAGACCACTGGGGAATATGGGACTCAAGGAACACATGGTGATGAAAGTTCCCTGGATTTTCGTATATTCCAAACTGGGAGCTGGAAGAAGCCAGAAACCCAGAAATGCCAATGGGCACAGACAGAAACTCCAACAAAAGTCTGCTCTCTTTAGAGCCAAGGAGACAACAAAGGAAAAGCCATTAAGACAGAAAACCTTCAGAGAATCACCACTGTACTTCAGCTGAACACCACATAAAAAACTGTGGTCCCACCCCCATTCATACCAGCAAAGTCACAATGGGGAGTAGTTAGAGCTAATTCTCTAAGGAGAATGCCAGAAGGAATCTTTTCACATCAGGAAGGAAGAAAGAAAGATCATGGTCACATACATAAGTACAGTGGGTTTCCTTCTCCTCTTGAGTTTTCTAAATTAGGTTTGATGGTGGAAGCAAAAAGTATACTACTCTCTGATGTGGTTTTAAATGTATGTAAAGGAAATATTTAAGACAATTACATTAAAATGGAGGATGGCAAAAAGAACTTAAAAGGAAGTAAGTTTTCTATATTTCACTCTAATAGGTGCAATGATGGCAGTAGACGACTGTGATAAGTTCCGTATATATAACACCTAAAGCCACTACTAAAAAAGTTGTATGAAGAGATACACTCAAAAACAAAAGCAATTCAATGAAAGAGGCGTAGCTTTTCCAATACATAGTGCTGGAACAACTGGACATCCATAAGTGGAAAACAAATGTGCCTTAACATAAGTCCCACACCTTATATAAAAATTAACTCAAAATGGATCATGGACTCGAATGTAAAATGTAAAGCAAACACCAAAAACACAGTCCATAAAATGAAAAATGGATAAGTTAGACTTCATCTAAATTAAGCAGTTTTGCTTTATGAAATAACCTATGAAGGCAATAAAAAGGCAAGCTACAGAGTGAGAGAAAATGTTCACCAATCATGTATCTGTCAATAACTATATAAAGAACTCTCAAACTCAAAAATAAACTAAAACAGTCTAATTAGATAGCAAGCAAAAGATATGAGTAGAATTTTACTGAAAGGATATACAGATGCCAAATAAGAACATGAAAAGATGTTCACCATTATTAACCATCAGGGAAATGCAAATTAAAGCCACAAGGACATATGACTATCATAAAGGCTAAAGTAAAAAATAGTGATAACTCGAAATGCTGGTAAGAATGCAAAAAAAGAAGCACTTATACACGGCTGTTGGGAATGTAAAATCACAAAGCCAGTCTGGAAAACAGTTCAGCATTTCTAAAAATTGAACATGCCACTGTCATACAATCTAGCATTTGCACTCCTGGGCATTAATCCCGGAGAAACAAAAACTTGTGTCCAAACAAAAATCTGTACATAAATGTTTATGGCATCTTTATTTTATTCCTAACTGGAAACTACCCGTATGTCCTACAGCGGGTGACTAGTTAAACAAATGAGATACATCCATACCATGGAATAATACTGAGCAATAAAAAGGTACAAATTATTGATACACACAACAATCTGGATGAATTTACAGAGAGTTCTGCTGAGTGGAAAAGCCAATCCTAAGAGGTCAAATATTGTATGATTTCATTTATATAACATTTTTTAAATGGCAACAGTTTAGTGGTTTCCAGGGGTTAAGGAGAAGGTGAGTCGAGAGAAAAGTGGATGTGACCATAACCAGGCAACATGAGAGATCTTTTTGGTGATGGGATTGTTCTGTATCTGTTACCGAATCAGGTCCAGCTGCTCACCACTCTAAAGTTAATACTCAAGAGAGGCAACGTTGGTAGAAAGGAAAGTTGCCTTTAATCAGAATGCCGGCCATCTGGGGCGATGGTGGACTCAGTGTCCCACAGAAACCACCTCTGAAGATTCTGCTCAGCCATGAAAGTTTTTAAAGGGAAAAGAGGAAATAATCTCAGTTAATCATTGAGACGGGGGGTCAGAGTCGTTGCCGTTCCCCCCCACCGCGTGCAGCCTTTTGTGCATGCTTGTCGACTTCCTGTGATTTTTCTTTACATGCTCTCTTGTCCACACAGTTTGTTCAGGAGATTACTGAAGGGGAAGCTAGGGAAGAGATCTGGTGGTCTGTTAATTATTTATCCTTCATTTCTACTTCTTTGATCTATGGAAAGAACCAACAGATTAGGCAAGGTATTGTGTGATCAAAAGACTTGAAAGGTGTGCTAGGGCCGGAGATGAGTAGGGCCTGAGTGTGCCTGGTTTAAGGTTAGTGACAAGACAAAAGGGGGCCTCTTGTAGAGAGCTCTTTCCTGCAAAGAACTCTTTCCTGACAAAAGCTGCTTACATATCTTGACTGTATCAGTGTCATTATCCTTGTTGTGATACTGTTCTACAGTTTTGCAAAATGTTACAAATTGGGGGAAACAGGGTAAAGGTACATGGGATCTCTATTATTTCTTACAACTGCATGTGGATCTACAATTATCGCAAAAAAAAAATTAAAACTTTAATTTAAAAAAACTTATGTCTAGAAAATTTCTGACCAGAAATGAAAAATTTCACAGTCTTCCTTGTAAGACAGTCAGATTATTCTTCATTATTGTGGTAAAACTATCATGAAAGGGTCTCAAAAATATTCCAGACTTCACCAAAGAGTTTGAGTCTTTTGAGAACTGTTTCAGGAGGTAGCGCCACTGCCATTTAAAGTAAATCTGTAGTCTACCAGAAGAGGGCTTTCAGCTACAATCCAAGGACTTACGACACTTTTGGTAAATTGGGGTCTCATTATTCTAAGGTATATTTTGATGACACAAAAGGTGTACCTTTTTTCTTAAGGAAGCAGTCCTCATCTATTTACGTTACTAGCCATTTTTCTCTCTTGTTATTATAGTTATTATAGTAAAGAGTCCCTCCCAAGGGGACACCATCATGACATAGCAATGGCTAACCCTAGGCTACGTCTGGGAGCCTTTAAATAGTTTATCCAATCCCCGTACTTAGAAAGGTGGCGTCTTCCTCAATTATTCTTTTCCATGGGCTTCTCCCCTCCGGTTAGCTTTCTTTTTCACTCCCATTCACCTTCCAAAAGCCATGAGATTTACAGTGAGGCATTCCTATTTGGCGTTCTTGGCAGGAGTAGGTCCTGGGTTATTCTTGAGAAAAGTAAGTGCAGTCTCGAAACAGTGACTTCCATTCTCTGTCTCTCGTGGCCTCCTGGATTTTGACATACCTTCCCTTGTGACTCCCTGCCAGGACTCTTTTACTTGCAGAGATGCTCCCAGAGTCGCATCCTCTTGCTTTCAGCTCACTACATTTCTTCTGAGGCTTTATTCCCTTCTCTCCCCTTGCCCTTTATTTGCCATTGATCTCACACTGCCCCAAAGCTCCTCAGAAGCTCTGGGTCTCTGTGTGGAAATACAGCTTTAAAACCCCTTGAAGTCTGGAAAAAGTTTTCCAGAAATTCAGGCAGGAGTGAAGTTCTTTTGGGGTCCCTGCAGTAGGGAGTGAATGTTTCACCTGACTTTTCTATGGAAACATGCATGCTATAGTTCCAGTAGGAAATAGCTTGGTCTTGCTCTGGGAATTCAACAAGTGAACTATCAAGTATAAATACAGAAGCAGGGGTCTTAGTCTTGAAAATGATATACATAATTTTAGCTAGGGCCCATTGGTTTAGTATGACGTGTTCTCCTTTTCATTGCTTTATATCTTGTAAGTTCAGTTTTAATGTCCTCTTTTCTTTAATTTTAAGCAATTAAGTTTTGTTGTTTATCCATTTTTAATTTCTAACTTCATCACATAAGGATTGGAGTATGTAGCCTGCAGAAATCTCAATTTTATGGGAAAAGAAGTATTAAGATTTTCTTTATGGTCAAATGGAAAGTTTGTTGTAAAGAAAAAAAATTTTATGCTCTATTTATAGGATTAAAAATTCTATGCTTATCTGCTAAATAAAACTTGTAGATTTTTCTACATCCCTGCTTATTTTTGTCCAGTAGATTTGTCTTATTCTCAAAATATATACATGAAATTCTCTCACTATTGTTGTGCCTCAGTCACCTTATCCTTGCAGATCTAATAGTGTTTGCTTTATATACTTAGCTGCTGCTTTATTTGGTGTGTATGATTCATCACTGTTAAATCATTTTCATAAACTGTACTTGTTATGATGCCACAGTGTCTGTGATTAACTGCTCTTGTGTGGGGAGGCCATTGTTAAGTTTGAGGTCCCCACATGCTATAATGAACATGGCTCTCCTATGACATATCAACACAAACTATAAAACTTTTCATCTTCCCAGATGATGCATTCAATTTCTTCAGAGTAAACCTGTCACTTCCTTGGCCTGGGGCTGTACTTCTCTCTCATCTACCCTTCAGGAGCTTGGAGATAGGGCTGTACAGGAAGATACATTTATTGGTATACTGTTTTCTCATTAACATCACTTTTCACTCCCAATCTCTGTTACACCTGCTGAACCTAAACCAGAATCAACCTGAGGTTCTGAAGGGCAGAGAGGAAGGGGGAGACAGAGGAGGAAAATCAGTCTAGAAACTTCAATATCTGTTGTATTTTGGTATTCCTGGGGGCACAAGATTGGCAGAAGGCAAATGGTGGGAAATGGAAGGTTTGACTGAAGAGCCAGGAAAATATACTTTCTCTCCACTGGTCCCTCCTAAGGCTTCCATGGAGGTTACTAATTGTCCCAACTCTTTTTTTCTATTTCCTGACAACATAGCTGTTCCTAGTGTGATATCAAGGCAGTCAACACTGAGATCTAAAGGCATCAAGTTGTAACAGTGGAAAGATGGATTCTTCTTATGGTTCCTTTATTGACTATGGGTTCCTAATCAGAAATAGGACCTAGTGATTAAAGGCATGGGTTTCAATGCAGACTTCCTTGATTCAAATCCTGTTTCTATCACTTAGCAGTTGTGTAATTTGGGCAAGTCACTTCATCTCTATAAATCTCCAGTCCTCAATTTACAGAGAAAGGCTATACTCGTTTCTGAGTCCATGTGATGAAATACAGGAGATAGGCTTTGGTGTCAGGCTGGTTCTAAAATAGGACTCTATCACTTATTATCTTGGTGACTTTGGGCATGTTTGCACTTCTTCTCTATAAAATATTCCCAGTTACTTCATCTATAAAATAGCATAATAGCTACGTTAAAATATTGCTGCAACGATTAGAAATCATGCTTGTAAATAGCCTGGAATATATAAGATGCTTAAACGTAGCTACTACAAAGAATGGCTTCATGTCAGTACTGATATGAGGTATATTTAAACTTTTATTTAGATGTGTGTGTTGTAAAGAATTTAACCTTGCTCAAAGAGCTCTGGAGAGTATCCTACCTAATAAAAATGTCTTTGTTTACCTGGGGGTTTCGAGCCACAAAGATAGTGTCACAATGGGATTTAGTGTAGGGGCTTTAGGTCATATGATATTAGCTCAGCCTCCGCAGGAGCCAGAGATTGAGGTCAGCCAATCAGATAGCCAACCAGGTGCACGTGACCAATAAAATCTCTGGACATCAAGGCTCTGGTGGGCTTCCTTGGTTGGCAATACTTCCTGTGTGTTTCATACATTGTCGCCGGGAACGGTAAAGCTATTCAAGACTCCACAAGACGTCAGTAGGAAGCTCTGAAAGTTCATGCTTTGAACTTTCCTGGACTCTGTTCCATGCATCTCTTCCTGTGGCTGATTGTAATCTGTATCCTTTTAGTGTAATAAACTGTAGCTGAGAGTAATTTCAGTGAGTTCTGTGACTCCTTCTCGTGAATATCAAAACTGAGGGTAGTCTTGGGCACCTCATAGCTTGCAAATGGTATAAGAAGTGAGGGTGATTTTGTGGAATGTTCCCTAACTTTGCAAATCGCTTTGCAAGTTCTCCGTAAATCTAGAATCATTCCAAATAAAAACATTTATTTGAAAACAAAATGAAACAAACCGAAACAAAAAATCCCAGAATGTACCGGAATCTGCTCGGGAAGATAAAGCAGATATAGGATATTACGAGAAGGAGTCTTTTTTTTTTTTTTTTTTTTTTTTTTTGCGGTACGCAGGCCTCCTGCTGTTGTGGCCTCTCCCGTTGAGGAGCACAGGCTCCGGATGCGCAGGCTCAGCGGCCATGGCTCGCGGGCCCAGCCGCTCCGCGGCATGTGGCATCTTCCCGGACCGGGGCACGAACCCCTGTCCCCTGCATCGGCAGGCGGACTCTCAACCACTGCACCACCAGGGAAGCCCGCGTGAAGGATTCTTAAGGTTAAGGAGCAAAGCCTCAAATCACACCATCAAATTTCACAAACACCAGGAACTTCACTGCAACCACTGGTAGCTCGTTCACCAGGGCTGCTTCTGCCTCCGAAACTCAAACTTGCAAACACTAGAAAAACACAACTACTGCTGCTCCTGTCACCTGTCCCAGCAAACATCGAAGCCCCATTTACAGTATCCTAATCAAATATACCTTAACTGCAAAGGAAGCTTGGAACTTGAATTCTGACATCTCCCTTGGGAACGGATGAATTATTTTGTGGGAAAAATAAAAGCGAATAACTAAATGGATGACAGAAGAAATATACCAAAGAGAAAAAAAGAGATTGCAACTCTAATTCACTCATGATTAGAAAGATATTATTAACTCCATGGAGAGGCAGAATTGGCAAATATGATAGCAATAAAAGGTATCATTAGTTTAGCATCTATTATGTGCCAAGCACTATATACACACCATCTCTAAACTCTGTAAAAACCCCGTATGGCAGGTATTACTATCCTCATGTTATAAAAAACAAAACTGGAGTCCGAGAAGTTAAACATGGCCAGTGTCACACAGCAGCAGATCTGACTGACTCCTTACCCTCTCCATGTTGCTGCTTTCAGAATGTCACCAAACAAAGCAGCTGAAATTAGGTTCACATTTCTATGTGAATAATTAGTAAATGTATTAGAAGTTTACTTACGTTCAGTTTTCTTGGAAGAATGGTTTTCGCTCTGAAATCCCAGTCAGTGCCATGTGCCCAGGTAACTGCTAGTGACCAAGAGCTCAGGAAAGGTGTCCACTCAGAGCTGGTCACAGAGTGGGCAATGTTGGACAGGTGACAATAGATATGGAGGATCAAGAGGTGCTATCTGGCTTCAGGAACACTGTGGAGTTCACCTTCCTGGGGATGGGAAGGCTAGATCAGGCCATCACCCCACTGTTTAGCTCCTCACCTGGTGGAGCCTGCCAGAGGCCCTGATGATGACACACAGGAATAAGAACACTGCCCATTTTTTTAAACTTCCAACACGTGTATCATTAGAACATCGTATACACTTTACCTTGTGTACTGCCATTCGGTGTTCTGCCAAAGACTTAAAAGACATTCTTCTGGGCTGAGCCTGCGTGTCCAGAGCCTGTGCTCCACAACAGGAGAGGCCACAACAGTGAGAGGCCCGCGTACCACAAAAAAAAAAAAAAAAAAAAAAGACATTCTTCTTTGTTTTAGCTGAAATATTATTTGGGAAGGTTATGAATTCCCAATAGAAAGTTCACACATGGGCGAATATGAAGATGGCAGGTTAATACCTTTGTCTGACTTGCCACATTTAAATTTCTCTATCTAGTCATCCTTGGAGACTTCAATAATGTGGACTTGTTTTTGCATAATGTGTATGGTATAAGTGGTTCAGTACCCATGAACAATGCTTTCTTTAGTATCGAAATGAAAGCATACCAGAGTGATATATTTAACATGCAAATTGAATCATGTGACTCTCTCCTTCAATGGCTTTCCTTTGCTTTTAGAATAAAATCCAAACTCTTTACCACAATAGAGAAGAAAAAAAAAAAAAGGATTTGCTTGCCTGTGTTATTTCTTTTGACCTTGGCTTTATGAGCCTGAATGGATCTATCTATCCAACTCAGCAGCAATGTAGCTTGTTACAAAGATCCAGGAAATATAGTTCAATTTAGTTAAATAATATTAAGTACCTATCATATGTCAAGTTCATGGTAGATGATGGGAGTATAAATGTATATAAAACATGGAGGAGGAGACATATATAAATCAATAGTTACAGAACTATTGCTTGTAACATGTAACAGTGAGATACATGCAAAAAAAAATGTGCATTCAACATGGAGTGGTGGGGCAAAGCAGGGAATGACTGTTGGGAGGTAGACAGCTAGAGAAGACTGCACAAAAGATAAGATGACTAAATTGGGCATTGGAGGATGAAGCCAATAGAGCAGGAAAAAAAAAAAAAAACAGTCCAGGGGGAGGAACCAGCGTGTTTAAAAAGCCCAAGAGTATGAAACAACACTGTAAGGGTTTTGTCCTGTTGGGCCATAAAGCATGTGAGGGACAGGTCACGGGGGGGAGATGACAAGGCTGGGGATAGATCATGAGGGACTTGACTTGTTCATTGCTAGTCTTCAAGCCAATGGTTTCCAATAATTTGTGAGTCTATGGTAGAGATGTGAATGGGAAACAACATGGTGACGCATCATGGTTAAAAAATCTATGAAGATAGACAGTATTGTGTGTGTAAATATATAAAGAAAACATGTTTATATTCTCGTAGTAATAAGTACTGTAACTATTCAAAATCGTAATTGTAAATTAGTTTACATTTTAAAGTGAGGTTTGTCTCTAACTGAGGGCTTTTTCTGGTGGCGAAAACACATTCTTCAGCCTGCCAAAGGAACCTAAAAGTACCAGCCCAAAGAGCGTAGGAGTGCCCCGAGGCCCCTCTCAAAGAGTGAAGGAAGGGTGTTAGTGAGAAAATCCTGCTGCTTCCTTCCACCCTTAGAGAGACAGTTCTCGGGTTTCCTTCTGCTCTTTCTTGCAGAGGCCCCAGCCGACAGCCCAGGTGCCCACCGCAGTCACCGCGCATGAATGCACCCCTGAGTGGCTCTTTCCTTCCCCATCTCGCTGCCCCCCCTGCCCACCACGCCTCCTCCCACAACCTCCCAAATAAATCCTTGCCTCAGGGTCTGCGATTTTCATGTATTCTGTGTATTTTAGAAATGTTAGGAGGAAAAAACTGTAAGCCTCATTTCATGTTCAAGAGAACAGTTTTTCCTTTTTTTCATCCATTACAAGAGTACAGGAGATTGTAAGAGTAGACTATCCCAATTTGCAGAGATCAGAACTACCAGACCATAACTCTGGTCATCCCTCAGCCATGTGCTGCCCTCTGGGTAGAACTGTTTATTGCTCCCATTCCTGAGCTTTCTTCCGCGCTCTCAAGACAAGGGAACTGCAGTTTCGGGAAACACATGACCCTTGGTTTGTCCTGGCTTGATGTTAGCGTCACAGCGAGCTCTGCCCCGGTTACGCTGAATTACGTGACGCTCTCAGCTCCACGTTCTCTCTGATAGACCTCACCACGTGCCCTCAGCTGGGGCAAAAACTGATTTTACACGTTGATCAGATCTTCACACTTAGAGCTATGAAGGACTGATGGTCACAAGTGTACAATCACATCCTTGAATGGTTTTAAGCAAGGGAATGATATCAAACAAAGAGTACTCTGGAAGCCAAAATGGAACACGGAATGAGTTAGGGTAAGAATCAAGGTAATAAATGAGGAGGCCATGTGTAATAAACCAGGTTACAAATTATTAAGGCCTAAACCCAGGGAATGAAGTTGAAGAGCAGGCAATAGATTAAAGCAAAATCATAGTAGTAGAGTATTCTCAGAGCAGTGGCCACAAATGCAAATGCCTCTAGGCACCATAGACATTTGGTTACATCAGGATTTTTTTTTTGCATTTGAGACTGAGTTCTACCAAAAATAATAATAATATAGTATACAACATACAGGAGTCAACAATTACCTCAGATGGTCTCTAGAGCTGGGACTTACCTTCTCAGGGAGTGCTGTGAACAAGTTTTACAGAATCCGGAAACTCCTGAAAATGTATATGTAATTGTGTGTACTTTTGTGGAGAGAGAGTTCATAGCTTTATAAATATTCAAATAGGTTCAAGACCCCAAAGAGAAAGCTTTAGCTAAGAAAGGCAAAGAGAAATGCCATTCACTCGGGGTGGGGTGGGGGTGGGGGGCGGGGCACGTAAGTCAACCCTGAGTGAATGGTAGGAAGAGCTTGTTGAGGATGAAGAATGAACCCTGAACATGTGAGGTACTGTGAAGATTCTGGCCAGTGTAGAAAATGAGAACCGGATGTTAAGGCAGGAAAGTTTTTAGCAGTAACTGATGGGGAAGCTTGACACAGAGCCGCAGCATAAAGCTTTTTCAAGTTTGTGTCAATACTTTTATCAGAGCTGACTGGGAAAATCAGCCAAGTCCCCAGGCTTTACAGAATGGGTGGGGTAGAAGGGGAGGTGTTTCCAAATAGGGGAAGTAATGGAGGAAGAAGCATTAGGGGTTCATGAGTCAAAAATGACCAGAGAAAATGCTAGTGGCTATGCTAAGTCCACACATGGCTTTATGAATTTTAGAAAGTCTCCCCCCTTCCTCCAAAGGGGTGCTGTCTTGGTGGATGGTAAACCCCACACATCCCCTCAGCCAGCTGCCCTCACCTGCACAACAGTGCACAACAGCCCTACCCCTGGCGCACGTGGACATTCGGGACAGCACGTCAACAGCCCTCCTGCCACGTCCTTCCAACCTTCCCTAGTCGTCCCCTTCTCCACACACCAGTTGCCCCAGACCCCAGTTTCTCTCCTGCCATTGTACCTTTCAGAGTCGCACTACATACTCTCCACACACTTCCCATCTTCTAGACAAAACGTGTGTTCACCCATCCTTCCCCTCCCTCTAAAATGCTCCTTAGACAGAAAGCCTGGTGACACCTTCCCAGCCTTACTCCCTATTATATGTGCGCTCCGCGTTCAGGGCATCCCTGATGGATTATTAGGCCTGCTGCTCTCCCTTGGGACACTTTTCTTCCCTTCCCTCATTCTATCTTCTTCTTCCCTTCACATCACCTTTCTCTCTTGCCCTTTGCTCTTCTTTTTTTTTGCTCCCTCAGGCTCTCTGGTTGATCTTTATTACTTGCTTTCTTTGTGAAATCAGGAACTTAAAGCCAGACAAGTCTGGAGGTAAAATAATGTCACCGTGAATGTCACCACTCCACAGTTGTCTGGCTCTTCTCACAGTGTTTTGCAGAAACCTTAGATAATAAGGTTTGTCTAATTCCTCTCAAATGGTCCTTAGACCTGAAGAGGGCATCTGATGTGTGTCATGTCAAGGACTCTGTGCTACCTATTGGCACTTGCCATTCACTTCCTCAGCTGTCCCAACTCAGCACGGTGGTGGTTTCTACCACTGCTGGGACCCCAGTGGCAGGGTCTCCAAGATGTCCCCACCGTCGCTCCTCGCCAGGGCAGGGCTGCCAGTTACTGAAGGTTAAAGGTGCTGAGGTCTCCCCAGGGTGCCACCTGCCATGGATTCCAACACCGGTGCTGCTAACATCTTAGACTTTTAACATCACAATGTCCTTTTCAGTATTCCCATGCTGTCCTCAAGAATTAATTTGCCTGCCTTTCTCTTGTTATTCACTCAATTTTTTCAAATGTAAGCTGCCAACACTTTAATAAATCATCAAATATATTTTGGTTAGCATAAAATAACAGTGAATATTTATGATTCTAATATCTGGATCAGATTTGTGTAAAGAGCAAATGGTATTTCCTCCCTTTGACCATTATAAATTAATTTTCATTCATTTAACAGACTTTCTCTAACATTCAATTTCCACGTGCTATTTATTAAAGCTGCCTGTGATCTTAATTCTAAATCAGAATTCACCTGTAAAAAGATGGTGTGGAAGGCACACACCATGGAATTTCCCATAAGATCCTTACTATCTGTTATGGGTTGAATTGTGTCCCCCCCTCCAAAAGATACGTTGAAGTCCTATCCCTCTGGTACTTCACAATGTGACCTTATTTGGGAATGGGGTCGTTGCAGATGTTAAGTAGTTAGGATGAGGGCGTGCTGGAGTACGGTGGGCTTTTACTCCAACATGACTGGTGTCCTTATAAGGACACAGAGGGAAGACAGCCATGTGAAGACTCAAGCAAGTTGGAGTTTTGCTGTCACAAGCCAAGGAATATCTGGGGCTATCAGAAGCTGGAACAGGCAAGAATAGATACTCCCCTAGAGGTTTTGCAGCAAGTATGGCTCTAATGACATCTTGATTTCAGACTTAGCCTCCAGAACTGAGGCTAGAGTTTCTGTTGTTTTAAGCCACTCAATTTGTGTCACTTTAGTACAGTAGCCCTAGCAAACTAGTACACCAGCCAAGAAATAGCTCCGCTACTAAATCAGTCAGCAAGTAGTTAGATGTCCACTACTGTCTCTCTATGCTGAGTGCTGGGAATTCAGAGATGAATTTCCAGGGGAGCAGGGTCGGGGGACGCAGACACACCAACAACCAACACTGACCAGAGGGATACCTGGAATAAGACAGAGATAAGTACCAGAGACAATGAGAGCAAACACAGGAGCTGCGCCCAAGGTAATTGAGGAAGGCTTCACAGAGAAGGGGCCTTTAGGCTAGATCAAAGGAACAAGCAGGAATTCTAAGGAAATGGAAGGAACAAGAATTTTTGAAACAGAAGGAACAGCATTAGGAAAGGACCCCGCCATGGTATTTTACTGTTACAGTTGAATCACTCCATGTTGAAATCCACAGCATTGACCTGCTAGCCATTCAAACAAACCGTACAAGGCTGTTTACTGGCATGCAGATCTATTCTTTTCAGGAAAGCGAGAATCCCATTTTTCCAAGTGCTAAAGGCCAAAGCAAATGCTGAAATTACCTGTTCCATTTTAAATCTTCAGATAGTTTCTATTTTCACCTAAAGCTAATTTTCTTTTTAATTCAGTGAATTTCAAAGTTTTTCTAGCTGCAAAACTCTTTAAAATTCATACACTTTACATTTTAGAACAGTTTCTGTTTACAGAAAAATTTCACATAGTACAGAGTCCCACATACACCCTCTCCCCACTCACTTAGCATTACCTATTATTAATATCTTGCACTTAGTATGGGACATGTGTTACAATTGATGAGCTAAGATTGATACATTATTATTAACTGAAGTCTATAGGGCTCACTTTTTGTGTTGTACGTTCTATGGCTTTGGATTCTGCCCTCTTCAGACAAGACCCACATACATGCTGGAGATCCCGTGGATATGATTCTCACCATATCCTCCTGTCTCCCCAACATCTGCCGTTTATCATTTGTGCTCTGTTGTCTTTCTTATGAAAGAAAAATATTTTTGGTATAGACTCACGTCTATATCAAAAATGAGAAAATGAAAGACCAGAAAAACCTTCATGTTTCCAGAAAGTAGATGAGAGGCATCACTTAGCTTCACACACATTTGTTGACTGCACAGTCCCAACTATTTTCTGAGTTTGAGATACTTGATAGACAGCTCCTTTCTCCTGCAGCTTTGTCCTCCAGCCAGGTAGGGTACCCACGATAGAGGAGGACGGGACACTTCGGGATTGCAGGAGACCTAGCATCTTCCCAGGGCACCCAATTCTGGCCCCTCTTCTTGCCCGCCCCCCCATTCCAGCTGCTGCTACCCTCCGCTCCCTGCCGAAAATGGTCCCACAGTGTCAGTTTCCTCCCTCTCAGTGCATTCTCACGTCCACGCTCTCCTGGGGACTGTCTGGGGTTCCTTTGCAATGAAAGGATGCCCAGTTACACTTGAATTGAATATATTCATTGACTAATCATTTAGCGTGTCCATTGGGACTGACGAAAAATACTACACACACACGGAATTTTTTTTTCTTTGAAATTCATATTTAACTGAGTGTCCTGTTTTTGTTTCGTTTTGTGTGTGTTGTCATGTGCATGTGTTTGTTTCATTTTGCTATTGAATCTGGCAATGCTACCTCTAAGCTATCTTCCCACCTGCTCAAGTCTCCTCCCAGAGACCATGTTTCATCTTTCGCTAGGACCTGCTTAGTGTCCCCTCCCAAATGAACCCACTCTCTTGAGATACTGTCCCTATTTTCACTGTAACTTCAGAGCTGAAAAATGAAATGTCCTGTCACATCTTTCGGACATAATGGTAAGAGTAGACCTCTCTAATAATTTTCAGTCCTCTCCGTCTTTCCCCTGTCACCAAGGCAAACATTAGGACAATCCAGAAACAGAAATAAATTGGTAAAGGAATGTTCTTCCTATGAATCCTTGCCTGGCAACACCATCTTCCCAGGAGCAACCTCATATTTTCAGGCTGCACTTTAAAGTCTTTTCCCAACTTTATTTATCTGGCATGTTTATGTGCTTTTGCTCACCGCCCCCCTCTTTTTATTTGATCCAATTTTGAAATGCCCCCTTTCAGTTCTTTAATTCAGGAGGGACAAGACACTATGTGATTACAAACTTGCCATCTTTTTTTTTTTTTTTTTTTTTTTTCTTTTGCTGTACGCGGGCCTCTCACTGTTGTGGCCTCTCCCCTTGCGGAGCACAGGCTCCGGACGCGCAGGCTCAGCAGCCATGGCCCACGGGACCAGCCGCTCTGCGGCATGTGGGATCTTCCCAGATCAGGGCACGAACCCGTGTCCCCTGCATCGTCAGGCGGACTCTCAACCACTGCGCCACCAGGGAAGCCCCAAACTTGCCATCTTTTATGTATCAGGATTATTTTGTGATAACAACATTTTTAGAGACAAAGATATAAAATATGAAATATTTGCTCAACTCTAGATTTAATGAAGCCATCACAGTTGGATCTCTTAGCATTTTCTGAGTGTAAAAGGGATAGATGTGTGGACCTCAGGAAGGTCTGGTGATTTGTTTTTATGTCACAGAGGTAGACAAATGAAGGGACTTGTTTTGTAGTTATTTCCCTCAGAGGTTGCTAAGCTTTCCAGTTGCTCTCCTGGGCTGCCCACACTCTCTCCATTCCCCAGTCACTAAAGGCTTTCGGACCTTTTCAGGTAAAAGCACATTCTGGTCTCTTCCATCATAGCCTTGCTCTAAAACTAAGAGGAAAAAGCCAAAAGAGCTGGAGGTCATTTTGAGAACTAAATAATTCAAGACCTATAACCTAGTCTATTAGTTTAAAAACTGAGAGGGTTGGGAATTAGGGCTGCACATGAAGAACTGTGAAAGCAAATGTCAGAACACAAAATCCTCCACGTATAAGCTTTATCAGCCGTGTGTCCAACTCCTCAACAGAACTGGTTTTCACCTGCACAGGAAATCAGCCTATCTATCATAACATTTTGTGTGATAAGCCTTGGGTACTGTCAGATGAATCATCCGTTGTATTTATTACACTTGACTATTTCCCAAAATTAATCTCATCCACAAAGGCAGAAGATAAACTGCCCCTGAGAAATACTCAAAAGAATTTGACGAGATATGTTAATGTTTTTAATCTCTTCTTAGTGTCCCTATCATCTGGACTAAATGACTTGACACAATTAGGCTTCAGCCCATTAAACTTGTAAAAATAACCAACTTGAAGAGGGGGGTGGTTCGGTGACCACTGCAGTGAGGTGAATATCACTTTCAGTGAGAGGATTTTTCATTTCTAAATTAATTCACACATAGCATCTCTCTCAGTTCTGCCTCTGTAATCATTACGCCCTTTCAATGTCTTTCTGAAGTTTATGTCACTCTAAAAAGATAATGAAGTAAATAGAGCCTGACCATCCCTATGGCAAGGACTTAAGAAGCAAATTTGTGAGGAAAGCTAAGCCAGAGAGAAAGATCCCAAGGTGGTAAATAAATGGTTACGTGTAGACATCATCAGTATTCAACCATTGATTGTTTCATTTTGTGTTTGTATACAGGAGTGCCTGTAGGGATTTCAACTTAGAAGGTAACGATCTGACACTTCTCTTTACTATGAATTTAGGTTCCATTGAGGTAGTTTTGCTTTTGCCGCAAGAGTTGATGTCACCTGACACAATATTTTTATGTAGTGCTCTTTTGTTTATTAAAAAAAAGATGACTTTTCCAAGAGCTAGAAAATGCCCACCTGCCACAGAGCCTGTAAGTCACCCTTGCTCCAAACCTACCTGGCAAATACAGCCATTGACCCACCCCAGCCCCTGCATGGTGGTGGTCCTGCACAGAAAAGATGCCAGTTCAACAAAAAAATGTCATTTTGACAGAGATGGAAACTGGATTACCCAACCTGGACTCTCCCGGGGCCACACAGCCATTCAATCTGTGATGTAGTCAACAAATGTGCATTAAAGTTACAGTGTGCCTCCCTGTGTGCTGGGGACACGGTGGAGAACAAAAGACTCTCCTGGGTCTCCAGGAGCCCACTAGTCTAGAGCCGAGACAGACGAGTCACGGGCAAGTTCAACGCGGTGTGATAAGCCCCACGCGGGGGCGGGGGGGGTGGGGGGTGGGGGGTGGGAAGGAGCAGCCTCCTGCGGCACCTGGAAGGCGCATCTAACTGGGTCTTGAGGGGTCAGGGAAGGCTGTGCAGGGAAACTAGCCCTCTCTGAGCCTACAGTGCTTCCCGTACCAATGCGGAAGTACATGTAAAAGCGACCTTCCCCAGCAGGCAGCAGGAAGATGCTCCAGTTCTGTCATCCTCCAAGAATAGCAACAAAAATGCCTGAAGAGCATGCTGCAGGTTAAAAAAATAATAATATATCTATCTATATATATATATAGATATATACATAGATATATATAGTACTTTCCAGAAATTAAATGTCCAAAATAATTTAAAATATACTTAGAGATTTTAAGCTTGTAAAATGGAATATTATGGACTTGAATTAAAGCCAACTGAGTTTTATACAAATCCCACTACCCCAGAGCAAGAAAATTGTTTCACATATCTGAAAACAGCAGGACAATGCATAAGAGCTAAGGTTCTGATATGGGATGGATTTTTGATTTAAAGGCATCAGTTACACACAGCCTGCCTATTTATGTGTCCTCTGTGGGGCTGAAGCTCAGTGAATTTGGAAGAGAGTTGCCCCAGATTATGGAATCATACAGTGTTACAGCTAGCCTAATCGCTAAAGCGGTTCAGTCCAAATCTCTCTTGTGGCAAATGAGGAAGTTGAAAACCAGAGTATGTGATTTGTCCAAAGTTACAACTTAGGGTAAGTGGTTTCAGAGGCCTGTTGCCAGACTCCCGGACTAGGGATTTTTAGCCTTTAGCCAATTAGATGGTGTGGTACTTCTGTGTTCTGGTCCACGCAACATCTGTTCCATCTTTCTTCTTGTTTGGCTTCCTGGACCATAGATGCTGGAAAAGCTGCAAACTGCATTACCCAGGCTTTCAGCCAGGATTATACAAGTGACCTGCTAAAAAGAAAGAATTAATAGCTGGACTGTAAATCTTACTGATGCTTGAGCACCGTTTAATCTTTGGTCAAACTTCTTGAAGAATCCACTGTGGTTAATTGAGGAATCCAAAGATGTTGCTAAGTACGCTGTACCTAGTTATCAGGATTGTTTATTTTATAACCTGTGATTTAGGGACTGTGGCTGCCATAACGAGTGGGAGCTCATCACAGTGACTTTGGGAAGCTAACATGCTTAGGAAAGTGTTTAAGCTCAGGGATCCTAAACTCTGAGGTATCCCTTTGCTGATATGATCCACACTCATTTCTTTTCATTTCCTGTGACCAAAACATACCCAGTGCATGTGACTGGGGACATCACAAGCTGCATCCAGGGCCTCTGTGACGCTGTTGCTCTGGATGCTCTCTCTCCTGGATCCTTTCTTAAAGCTAAGTAACCATTGTGCTGGGCAAGGCTACGGTGCCTTGACGGTCTGAATAACCATCCAAACGGGAAACTCACTCTGGTGACCTGGCCTTGAGGTTCTGTCAAGCGGATCCACCTGAGTGTGACTTGGAGGCAGAAGGGAGCACCAGGTGATGTGGCAAAGCCATCAAAGCTTTGAGCAGATGCAAGGACAGAGGTATCTGTTTTTCTCTGGGGCATGCCAGTGTCTTTCCACTGTCCCGACTCTAGCATCATAGGTGCGAGTAGCAGGGATTTTTCCCTTATAACTAATTCAGTTTGGGTGGGGTGCATTTCCCAACTCTTTGCTCCTGGCTGTGTAGATGCCAAGGGCCAACCAAACCCTTTCCATATGCATCTTTCCACCAGGTGGAGGGGATTCTTTTTCTGCCACAAAGAACCCTGATCAGTAGAGTTAGGGTTTTCTTTTCTCCTTTGCATTGAAGGGATTGTTCTGAGCATTTTTACTCTAGTTTGGCTCTAACTTCTGTTTAAAACCCTGATCTGAGTTAAGCCATCCCACCTACAGACCCTAAGGGGCAAGAACAGTTTCTGCTGGATTCTGCCTAAAGTTCAGAAGCGCCACACAACTGCCTATGACTTGTTTTTGAACCGCTGACCCACCACTTAGCTTTTCTGGTCAGTCAGACAGACAGACAGACAACCACTTGAAGAGGAAGGGGAACTGGACCTGTGGTTAACTCTGCTTGGGTCTCCATGGCCAGGAGAGTTTGGGATAACTTGGGAGACCTCTCTGGCCTCGTGAACATTAAGACAAACAGCCAAGGAAAAGGAAGTTTGGGAACAAGATGCTTCACCAAGAGCCTGCTTTGCTCACACAACAGAGAAGGCAGGAAAAACAGTGCAATGGGCTGGTCCCCACCCACCTTGCCAAGGCAGCAACACTTCACTCTGAATCTTGTCAACCACCCGTCAGAGCAGCAAGGCCCGGGCTTCAATTGCCAATGGAACAATTAGCCAAAACATATGCATGGGGACTTCCTGGTGGTCCCGTGGCTAAGACTCCATGCTCCCAATGCTGGGGGCCCGGGTTCAGTCCCTGGTCAGGGAACTAGATCCCACATGCTGCAACCAAGAGTCTGCATGCCACAACTAAATATCCCACATGCCGCAACTATGACCTGGCGTAGCCAAATAAATAATTTTTTAAAAATAGGTAGGTATTGAGACATTGTGAAAGCTGCAAAGAGAAAAAAAATGAGAAAAACACAATTCTCTCTCAGAGGGAGCTCATGTATTAGAAGAAAATTCAGTCTCTTTTGATGCATTTAAACCATGTTGGAGGAATTCTGGGGAAGGAGAGAGAGACCAGTGTGGAACCAGAGAGAAGGGAATAGGTTGGTCCAGGGAAGTTAGGGACCTTGAAGCTGGAGGTCTCTAAAAATGAAGAGGCAGCATTTGAGGGGAGAGGTGGAAGAGAGAAGACCTTCTAAGCAGGAAAGAAATGGGTAGAACAAAGTAGAGAGGAGATAGGAACAAAGAACTGCCAGTAAGTAGACTTACTTGCTTAAAGGGAGATGATTACATGGACAAAGCAAAAAGAGTATTCTCCTTTAGGACGTAAAGAAAAGGGGGCTTGAACAGTCTTGGATCTGAAGTTCCGCTATTGCCCCGCCTGTCCTCAAAAAGGAGAAAGGCAGCGAATCAGCAAGCTTAGGCTTCAATTTGTTGCACAGCTGCCTCCTGAGTGTCTCAGAACTAGGACACACATTGTATGGCTACAGAAATATAAGCAGAAAGAAAACATGCCACCTTAATGGAACTGCACGAGGTTCGTGAACTTCACCAGAAGGCTCACGTTTGAAAGAGGAACGTGTAAGATGAGGTGTTTACTCTTACCCATTTATCTAGTAACTCATATGACTGCCTTTTCTGAGTGGGGTCCAAAGCCATAGAAGGCTCTACAGCAAGTCAAGAATAGACTGCAAATGCTCTTCCACTTGGGCCTTAGGACAGAGGTTCCACTGAGACCCAAAATGTCCATAGCAAATGGGGCTGATGTACGAGCCTCTGGTGAGAATCACAGCCTAGAGCTCAAGGGTTTCAAAGCAAACTCACACCCTCTTCTGCAGAAAACTGTCCTTCTGAGAAACAGCTTTTGGCTTGCTACGAGGTACTGATAAAGATTAAATGCCTAACCATGAGATATCGAGTGACTATGTGACCTGAGCTGCCTATGACAAACTGGGTGCTGACTCACTAAACCGTAAATTGTGTTTAGAGCAGCAGTCCATCAGCAAGTTCTACGATGAGATGGCTCAGACTTCTTTGGCACCTACTTTGCTTGCATTACCTCTTTTCCCTCAGTCCACATTTATGGCCCCTGTGAGTTCCTTTGACCGATTGATTGAGAAGGAAAAAACTCAGCCCTGGTGTACAGATGTTTCTGTACAACGTGCTAGCACCAACCAGAATGGCTGCAGCATTGCACTCCTGCACAGAACTTCACGCAGTTTATTTGATTGTTCACTTTGCACCGGAAGATGGACAAAAGTATGTACCTACATTGATTCAGGGGCAGTTGTTAACAGTTGAGCCAGATGATCAGGGACTTGGACAAAACAATATTGGGAGACACCAGACAGGGAGGTCTGGGAAAGAAGTATGAAGATGAATCTCTCAGAGAGGGCACAGAGTGTGTGAAGATATTTGTATCCCATGTGACTGGTCATCAGAAAACATCCATTGCGGAGGAGGTTCTCAGTAATCAGGAGAACAAATTAACATGGTGTGTGGACGTCATTCGATCTCTCCCCAGCTACGCCAGTGCTTACTCAGTGAGCCCACGTACAAAGTGGCCATGGTGGCCGGAATGGAGACTTCCCCTCACCAAGGCTGACCTGGCTTCCACTCTTGTTGAGTGCCTGATCTGCCAACATCAGAGATTAACGCTGAGCCCCCTGATGTGCCAGTATTCCCCAGAGGGACCAGTTACCTGGTACAGATTGATTACATTGGTCTCTTCCCTACATGGGGGAGGCATGGACTTATTCTCATTGAAATAAACTGTATCTGGACATGAATTGGCCTTTCCTATTTATAGTTCCTTGCCAGCACCCCAGTTTGTGAACCTCTGGAATGCTTTATTCATCATCATGGGATTACATAAATATTTCTCCTCATCAGGGACCTCATCTCAGAGCAAAAGTGCACAATGGCTCATTCCAGTGGAGTTCATCAGTCTTCCACTACCCATCACCTAGAAGCAGCTGACCTAGTAGAGTGGTGGAACAGCCTCCTGAAGACGAGTTATGATGCCAGTTGGAGATAATATCCTGAATGGATGGGGCTCTATTTTACAGGATGCAGTTGACATTTTTTAATCAGTGACCAACATATGGTACTGTTTCTCCCATAGTCGGAATACGTGGGTCTGTTATTGAATGGGGGCCCCACTGCTCACCACTTACAAAATCAATTACGTACTCACAAATGTCGGTAGAATTAATCAGAATGTCAGCAACCTGGGGAGATGGTGGACTCAACATCCCCCAAAAATCACCTCCCCAGTTTCTGCTCGGCCATGAAACTTTTAAAGGGAAGGAGGGAAGTCATCTCAGTCAATCATTGAGATGGGGGCCAGAGTTGTCACCATCCCCCCACTGCGTGCAGGCTCATGAGCTTCTTGTGATCTTCCTCTAGATGTTATCTTGTTCATACAGTTTGGTCACAGTTTGTTTGGGAGGTTACTGAATGGGAAGCTAAGGAAGAGATATAGTCATCTGTTAATTACTTCTTCATTTCTACTTCTTTGATCTACGGAAAGAACTGACAAGTTAAGCAAGGGATTGTGTGATTAAAAGATTTGAAAGGTATGCTTGGACTGGAGATGAGTAGAGCATGGGGGTGTCTGGTTTAAAAGTTAGTTTCAGGGCTTCCCTGGTGGCGCAGTGGTTGAGAGTCCACCTGCCGATGCAGGGGACACGGGTTCGTGCCCCGGTCCGGGAAGATCCCACATGCTACGGAGCGGCTGGGCCCGTGAGCCATGGCTGCTGAGCCTGCGCGTCCGGAGCCTGTGCTCCGCAACGGGAGAGGCCACAGTAGTGAGAGGCCCGCGTACCGCAGAAAAAAAAAAAAAAAAGTTAGTTTCAATAAAACTTTGCTAAAGTGACAAGAAAAGGGGCTTCTTGCTGAGGGCGATTTCTTGCAAAGAGCTGCTTACAGGTCCAGGAATTGACATATGGAATTCCATGTGGTTTCCCTCACTATTAATAATCCAAGTGCAGAATTTTTGATTCCTGTTCCCACAACCTTGGACTTTGCCAGTTTAGAAAGGTGCAATGTTTCCATCACTGCACACAATGGTGGTTCTACTGAATTAGAAGTTAAGACTGACACCTAGGTCCTCATGCTACTGATCTTATAGGTAAAGAGGGGCTTAATCTACTGCTGAGATGAGTGATCCTGATGACTAAAAGGAAGTTGGGTTGCTGTGCTACATTAGAGCAGGGAGAATTATGTGGAATGCAGAAATTTCTCCGCCCCCCCAACCAAAAAATAGCAGGTCCGCTGAAGATTCTGACCCTTCAGGAATGAAGGTTTAGAACATCCCACCAGGCACAAAACCTTGACCTTCTGAAGTTATGGCTGAGAGGCAAGGAAACATGAGATGGGTAGTAGAAGAAGGAAGTTATAAACATATCCCTGTGAATAGTTGTAGAAACAATGACTAAATGGCTATATATTATTTCTTCTTTGCATTTTGTATGAATGGGTGTATTTGTGTGTATTTGTAAATACAAATTTATTTTTCTTTCACATCCTTCCACGTGCTATTTTATATATGTTTACCATTTAGTCTCTAGGTGACCAAATATTCAGATAGAACTGTGACTGAATTGGGGGAATTATTATGGCCCAGAGGTACATAGCGTGACTGCTAATGAAGGTGGATTCATTTACGGTTGAGACTTTGGGCCCCTCATTTTGAGAAAAGGGTGAGAATATCTTTATTTGAACAAAGGATAGTTGCATTTCTGCATAAAAACATAGAGTTGTTTTTGTCATTGTTTAGAAGACAAATAGGCATAGAAGTGATGTGTATGTGTGCTGAGCAGCCAAAGGGAGGAGTCTGTCAGTGATTAGGTTATGATCTCTCAGCTTCAAACCCACCGTCTGCTTTGTGAGGTTGGGGCTCCCCCTCTGCAAATCACATTTCTGCTCTGCTGCAAGGCTTTGCTAGGCTCTGCCAGTAGGGGGCGCTAGAGAAAAACTACTGGACAGGCGGGGGAGGAAGAGGCTTGCTCCCTCCTGTTACTTACTGTGTGCTGCTTATTTGCTCTTCACTTCTCTCAGGGTCAGCCCAGCCTCACTTCCTCTTAGAAGTGGCAGCTCATTCTCTGCCATTTGCAAACTGGCCTCATCAGACCGTCTCAGAGACGCGACCACTAGCTGTCCCCTGCGCTCTCCTCCGAGGTCTGAGCTTCAGCTGCTCAAATCACCATCTCGAAGCTTCTGAAGCTTAATAATTTCAACCTCTCCCTTTATTCTCCCAGCCCTAGAATTGATAGATGCTTTCTGGAATCTCTCTCTTTGATATCTTAGTGTTCTCTCTTTGCTTTATCAGTTCTTCAATAACTAGTTAACAATCCTTTATATTAAATTATCTCAGTGGAAGTGCCTGGTATGGTTTCTATCTCCTGAGTTGCACTCGATTCAAAAGACACACACAGACTGGATCGTAAAGCATCGTACAATATACCTGGTAAGAAGTTTGGACTTACCCTCAACAAGATGGTTGAAGGGTTTTTAAAGCAGGAAAGTGACATAATTTTTCTCAAATTCAAATTGTATTATCCTGGCTGAATTCAGGAGAATAGGTTGGAAGGGTCAATACTAGAGGTGGCTAAGGTGTGGCAGAAATCCAGACGAGATGCTGGCTTGAACTGAAGAAGCGAAAGTGTTGACAGAAAAAACTGAGTAAATGTAAGACCTATTAAATATCGAATACTATTAGAATCAACAGGAATTGGTGATGAATTGGTGAAAGGTAGGAAGGAGGGAAAGGAATTTATTTCACATGAAGGTGAGACAGGAAGCCATCAAGGATGATACACAGCCTCATGTAATGACAGCTGGTGATTCAATTCAGAAAAAGAAGCCCAAACACTGAAGGGTAATCAGGTTTAGGGCAGTCACATCAATTCGGTTGTGAACTGTGGTCATTGGGTCTTAGGACATCTAGGGGTGGCTGGATTCAGAGATACGGAACTCACGAGAAGTAGATTTGACCTGGAGATAGAGATTTGGGAGTCATGAAAATGCCTGGTAAGAGAGCAAAAGAAGTTGATGGAGTGTCCAGGGGGAGAAGGGAGTGAGAAGAGGTCTAAGGTCAAAAACCTAAAACACAATGTGAGGATGTTTGGTGTGGTTTTGGAGTAAACAGTTGTAGTTCTCTCCATTTCTGAATTTGAAAGGTACTATCAGCTCTGTTCAGACTTAGGGCCCATTTGCGGGACTTAAGGACTTCACAAAGGAGCTTCACAATCTCCTCCTTTTGGATAGTTGCTATGCTGTCATCTAGCGTTCACTGCCATGCCAGTGTCTCCCTACATAGGGGATTCTAGAGGAGACCGCCTTGTTCATTGGCATGACTCTTAGGTGGCCAGTGTGGGGCGCTCGTCTCTGAGGAACTGATGCAGAGGTGCCAAAGGAATGCTGAGACCCTGTGGGCAACACAAGACCTCTGAGTTAGACTACTGCAAAGCCGTGTCTAAATGGCTACTTGATAGGACATGACATATAGGTGCTGACCCAACAGGGGACCAATCTATTACCTTGACCAATTCAATTATATTTTCCTTTGAGGAGTATAATGGTGTAATGGTTAAAGGCACAGGTGATAGGCAAACTAAAAGAGCTGATCCCAGCACCTTGCATTGAGCAACTGTTTGACCTCCAGCAAGTTACCTCACTCCTCTAAGCTTCCGATTATTCATGGATGAAATGGTGAAAGTCATAGCAACCCCAATCATATGGAAGTTGACGTTTAAAAGAGAAAATCCTTATACATCCCAATGCCTGGTATATAATAAGCCTTCTCTGTGAGCTATCTGTGCTAGATATCGGTTTATTTAGGCTCCTCTCCAAAGTCAGCCTGCATTACTGGCTCTGTGATCCTGGAGATTTAAATATTTCTCCTTTGCAGTGAGCACAGTGTTAAGCTTTATCAATGGAGGGTTTTTGCAGGAGATGGGATTTCTCTCCCAGAGTATGGTATGGTGCCATTTTTGCTTCTCGCTCCTGCTGTGTGGCTGTCAGTGGCACGTGTGTTGGGATATCCAGTGGTACTCTGCCTCAGCTGTATGTAGCCTGGCCTGAACTGGTGATCACTTCACATGGCCCTCCTAACATGGATACAGAGCATCCCAGGCCTTGTGGCACTCTGCCCACAGATAGGCTTCTGATGCCCCAGCTCGCTCTGTGTGCCTGCCGCCAGCCTCGGCCTGCCGGCACTCCCTGAGTTGTTTTCCAAGGCCCTCCAGACGTGCACACTGCACACCCCAGGCTGCGCACTGTCCTGCCAGTGAGCAGGGTCCCAATACCCCAACTTCCTCTGCAAGCCTGCCTGCCAGCCAGCCTGCCTCAGCATACCTGCTGGAGGGTAATTTCCTGCTTGCCTGGAAAATACAGACTAGCTCTAGAACCTGGGCAACACAGCAAACATCTCTGCTATTGTGTGGGCTGCAACCACACCTTCTCCAGTGAGCTCAGAATCCCAGCCTCGGGGAGGGTGCTTCATTCCAACTTTGTCCTTCCTTGGGTACCCTCCCTCAGCCCTAGGCTATTCTCTCGAGTCCCCTTTACATCTTTAGAGTTACTTCCCTATTATATTTAGTTCTTTTTAAATTTTAAACTTTTCATATTCAAATGAATGGTAGTTTCTGTCTCCAGAATGGACCCTCGTACACAATTTTTAGCTATTTTTTTCCACAAATACTTACTGAGTTCTTGCAATGTGGGCAGCACTGTTCTAAGTAGTAACAAAGCATCAGTGAACAAGACAAAATTCCTGCCCTAGGAAAGTTGTATTCTCTATAGGAAGATTGGGGCATCGGAGTTAAATGATGTGAGATGTCTCTTAGGCTCTAGAAGGCACAAGGTGTCCCTCACATGTTTCATAAACCTAAGCTTTGGGATGAAACTCACATCTGCTCCCTACTTTAGAAAAGTTGGTTTAAAATACTGACTAATTCAAATCCAGTTCCTTCAAATGTATCTACCACAATCTTTTTGTTTAATCATATTTTAAAGTCAAATTGCTTTCGAGTGAGCTTGTCTTGTAAGTTCATTATGATATATATTTTAAATTTAAAATTTTACTATTCTTTACTATCCTGGTGCTTGGTACCGTTTCAGTCATCTAGGGTGAGTGGCAGTGTTCAACAGATACGTTGTTACTATGTAGATATTCTTTTGAAGTTGCTTAGCAACAACTATTCCCTATTCAGCTCTTACCAGCTTTTGCACAAAGATGTTTTAAAACCCTGAAGAGGGTGTACTATTTCAGGTATCTAGCTTTGAACTCTTATTTCTTTGTTAAAATAGAACCAGTTAATCTTACAATTTGTACAAAAATGATACATTTATTAAAGCCCATAATAATTGCCAATTGAACCCAGCATTTCTACATGTTTCTGTCAAACTTAAGAGATATCCAGAACACAAAACTAGTTGGAATAAGTGAATTAGTGTTTCAAATTCACTAATCTTGAGTGTCAAAATGAATTTCTTAATCAAATAAATTCTGAAAATGAAAAGATGAAAACTGAGATTAGGCTAGATAAACTTACCATCTTCAAATTCAGTAATTTTATATGAAGCTAATTGACATTACAAAGATCCTCTAGTCCCTTCTCTATCAGGTCTCTTACCAAAAGAACAAAATTAGAAACCAAGAGAAAATGCAAACAACCCTCAAGTATTGTTCACTGCAAAGCCAAGTTTATTTGAAACACATCAACTAACTTGGTGCCAAGGGCTAGAAAGCAAAGACCTTTATAAAAGATGAATTAAAGCAACAAGGGCAGACACAAAAGTAACATTATCTTTATTTTCCCTCGCAAACAGATACGTTCTTACATTACCATACTGACCAAGTTCATAAAGTGTTATGAATACATCAAAATTGTGGAGAGTTTGTTTAGGCTAAAAGAAAGCGGGGAGCTAATTAAAAGAAAGAAAACTTGTTGTTGATCCTTAATTGAAACAAAATAATTATTTTCCTGTTTTATTTAATCATGGGTGGTTGTTGTTTGAGTTCTACTGCTTTACTAAAAACAATCTCAGAAATTCGTCAAAATTTCCTAGAGAGCTTTTAAAAACTGTCTAACCCTCTTAAGTGCCCAGGCCCTATCCCATATAGAATCTTCAGAGTGGGCACCCAGTAATCTGTATCTTTAAAAATACAACATCATACACAATGGTAAAATGCTCTTTAAATAAGTCCCAATATGCCGTGTGTGGGGCAGGGCAAGAGGTTGTTGATATCTTTTTCTTCCTATGATCTTAAGCACGTGTCTCCAAAAGCCTTTCAGACAGTCTATTTAGAGATCTTTATTTTATTATTTCTCTTTCCTTTGCTGTTAGTTTAAACAACAGCTATCTTTCCCACTCCCAAAGTTTTTACTAGTTTAAAAAATGAAACTCAATGAGGTACACCAGATATACAGAAGAATGTATTAAAATATACATGTATAATTGAATAATAATGATAAACATTCACATAAACATCACCCAGTCAAAATATAAAACATAGCCATCCAGGACCGCAGAAAACCCTCATATGTCCATTACCAGTCACAACCTTGTTCACTCCCATGGAAATAACCATCCTTCCAATTTTTATGACTGTTATTTCCTTACAATTTTACCACTAATATCTGCGTCTCTTACAATTTTGTTTCATTTTGGCTGCTTTTGAACTTTGTACAAATGGATTCATACCATATGTATTCATTTGTATTTGACTTCTTTCAGTTAGTATTATGAGAAGCTAGAGTTCATTGTTTCATTGTTATATGACTATACCATAACTTTTTATCCATTCTACTGCTGAAGGACATTAGGTTTGTTTCCAGTTGGCAGCTGCTAAAATAATTCTTACATGAACATTCTTGTATAGTATCCTAATCCTCCACAAGTGTACATATGAAGGAGTGATTTTGTCGGTGGTAAAGTAATATTAATAACAACAGTACTAGCAAATAACAATGATAGCAAACACTTTATAGTGTTCATTTTCCAGGAACTGTTCTGAGCAGTTCAGCAAACACTTCATAGTGTTTAGTTTCCAGGAACTGTTCTGAGCATTAACTCATTTTATCCTCACAAGGGCAAAAATTGATTCTTGGAGGCAGGGTAGGAGGACAAAATCTTACTCTTTTTATGTATGAAGTCATATGCTCGAGATCACAGAACTAGAAAGATGGGCTTCAAATCCATATAGTTGGCAGCAGAGTCTGTACTCAACCACCACATTATAATGTAATAGTATGTATAGGCTATAAACATCTTCAAATTTGTAAGAGAATGTTAAAATGTTTTCCCAAGAGGTTATACTAATTTATACTCCCACAAGTAGGATGAGAGTTTTCATTATTTCCTATCTTTTACAACACTTGTTATTCGTCAAATTCCTTATTTTAATCTGAAGGTTGTGTAATACAATATCATTGTGATTTGCGTTTGCATTCCTCTATTACAGATGAGGCAAAGGGTATTTTTTATGTTTACTGATCATGTGGGTTTCCTATTTGTGAATTTCTTAAGTTTTTGCCTATTTTCTATTGGATTTTACATCTTTCTCATTGATATGTAGGAATTCTTTAGATGTTCTGAATACTATTTCTTTGGCCACTATATGTGGTGCAACCATTTCTTCACACTCTGAAGCTTGCATTTGCACGCTTTACTCCTTTTAATGAAAAAAAGTAACACGTTAATATATTCAGATTTATTTACTTTTTTCCTTTACAGTTAGAACTGGTTGTGTCTTATTTTAAAAGTTCTCTACCACCCCAACATTTTGAAGATATGATCTGTATTATATTCTTACAGTGTTGTAATTTTGCCTTTAATTAAGAAACCTACAGCCAATTCTAGGCACCAAAAAAAGTTTTTTTTTCCCCCCACAAAAATACTCAATTGGGGCTTCCCTGGTGGCGCAGTGGTTGAGAGTCTACATGCCGATGCAGGGGACACGGTTTCGTGCCCCGGTCCGGGAAGATCCCACATGCCACGGAGCGGCTGGGCCCGTGAGCCATGGCCACTGAGCCTGCATGTCCGGAGCCTGTGCTCCGCAACGGGAGACGCCGCAACAGTGAGAGGCCCGCGTACCGCAAAACAAAAAAACAAAACAAAAAAACCCTCAATTGTCCCAGAACCATTTTTTGAAAGGGAGTCCTTTCTCCACCACCATTACGGCAATGGCAGTACCACCATCACCATAAACCAAACCTCCATATAATTAAATGCTACACTGTCTTAATAGCTGTAGTTATGTTACCGACCGGAGTTCTTCGAATCTTTAATCAATAGAAATTAGTAAGAGGCCAGACAAGAAATTCAGGCAAGGCTTTATTGGGACTCGTGCTGCAGCACAAGGGAGTGAAAGCAAGCAACAGGTTCCCTTGCTAGCTCTCTAGGGTGTGGGCGAGCTGTCCCTTAGATGGGGTTAGGGTAGGGGCAGGTCCGGGGGTCGGGCAGGAGGGGCGGCTTGGGTGGCCTGCCCACCCCTTTGGTGGTGCTGGGATCATGCGCAGTAGGCTGCTTTTGCTCCCAGCACCTCAGAAGTGGCAGTTGGGTTTTGGTCTTTTTTGTTTCTTGTTTTTCATAATTTGCCCCAAATGTACATGCACGCAGTTACTTTTCAGTCCCTTGTAGTTTCTTTGTATTCTGCTGCTTGAGGAGACATTTGTCCAGGTGCAAGCACTGCAGCAGAGGGTCCCAGGTCCCAGCCTGTCTCAATTACGTTTGGATATCTCACAGGCAGGGTAAATCCTATTACATTGTTCTTCTTAGAGTGTGCCTTGGCTATTCTTGGTCTTGCATATCCATATAAATTCTAAAATGTGCTTGTCAATTAGAAAAAGATCATCTGGAATTTTGATGAAAATCGCAATGAAACTACAAACCATCTGGGGATACCTAAGATATTTACAATATTCAATCTTTAAATCTTTGAGCATAGAGTACAACTTCATTTAAGTCTTCTTTTAGTGTCTTTAAGTAAAATTTCACAATTTTCTCCAGAGAGTTTTGAATACCTTTTGTGAAACTGCTTTCTAAGTATTTAATACTTGATATTATTTTAAGGATACTTTCATAAATTTTCATGTTGTTTGTTGCTATATAGGAATGCAATTGACTTTCATATAGAAATTTTTGCATCTAACAAACTTGCTAAATTCTCTTATTCATTCTAATGATTTATAGATTCCCTTAGGTTTTCCACATATATGATAATATTATGAGACTAACAGTTTTGACTTGAAGAGCAGTGATGACAGACATGTCTTTTCCCCAGCCTCAAGGAGAAAGCTTTCAAGGATTCTTCATCATGTTTGCTGCCGATGTTTGGTAGAAACCATGTAATCAGATTGATGAAGTAACCTTTATACCTACTTTGTTAAGAGAATTTCTATCATGAAATTGATGTTGAATGTTAAGCAAATGCTTTTTCTACATCTAATGAGATGATCATAAGTAAATCTCCTTTAATTTGATTATGTGGCGGATCACAGTAATTGATTTTCTAACAACTTTGGATTCCTGGCATAAACCTGACAAGGTCATGATGAATACTTAGTTTAGGATTTCTCAAGTATGTTCCTAAGGGAAATTGGCATGTAATTTTCCATTTTATCATTTGCTATCAGGAATTTGCCAGTCTGATATAAAATTAGTTAGGGAGCAACCCTCTTTCTCTATTCTCTGTCAGGGCTTAAGTTCGGAATTATTTATTTATTGAATACTTGGCAGTACTCATGAAAGAAGTTATTTAGGCCTAGAATTTTCTTTCTAGGAATATTTATTAATTTAATAACTGTAAAACCATTCTTCTATTTTGGTAAGCTATATATTTCTAAAAATGTGTCCATTTCTTCTACGTGATACAAATTTATTGGTTTTTCGTTGCTCATAATATCATATTTAAAAATCACAGAAATAGTTATGTCCTCTTATGCACTCCTGATATTATTTGTGCCCGCTCTTTTTTTTCTTAACTTCACCAGAGACTTGTCACTGTTGTCTTTTTTCAAAGAATGAACTTCTTATTTTTATAAAAATTTCCTGCCCTTATCTTGATTTTCCTCATTCCTTTGAGATTATTGTATGCTGTTTTTCTAATTTATTAAGTTACATGCTTCTCTCACTAATATTCAGCCTTTCTTTTTCTTTTCTTTCTTTCTGCTAGACACATTTAAAGCTATTAATTTCCTTCAACTACTGCTTTAGCTACAACCCCCATATTTTATTAATTATTCCACTAGTGCTCAGTTTCACTTATACTCTAGGATCCATTAGGATTTCTTGATTAATTCATGGGTTATTTGGAACTGTTAGCTTCCTAGAATATGGGGTTGTTTAATCACTTACTTCCCAGGTAAATACCAATTTAAAATGATCCTCCTAGTACAGTGAACCTTTCATTTTATGAAGTTACTTTCTTTAGCAATCTCTCTGCCTTAAGCAATTTTATTCAAATATGTATATATCTACATCAGTTTATTTCCGGTTGGTATAACTTTTACCATCATTTTACTTTCAAACGTTCTGTATTTTATGCTTTAGGTGTGGTCTCTTACCTTAGCATATAATTGGTTTAATTTTGTAACCAGTTTAACAATCTACCCTTAACTGGATAACATAGTCCATTTACATTTAAGATAATTACTGACATTTTGAGTTATATCTCTCAATTTTTTAAAAACATCTTTATTGGGGTATAATTGCTTTACAATGGTGTGTTAGTTTCTGCTTTATAACAAAGTGAATCAGCTATACATATACATATGTCCACATATCTCTTCCCTCTTGCATCTCCCTCCCTCCCACCCTCCCTATCCCCCCGCCTCCAGGAGGTCACAAAACACCGAGCTGATATCCCTTTGCTGTGCGGCTGCTTCCCACTAGCTATCTACCTTAGCTTTGGTAGTGTATATATGTCCATGCCTCGCTCTCGCTTTGTCACAGCTCACCCTTCCCCCTCCCCAAATCCTTAAGTCCTTTCTCCAGTAGGTCTGTGTCTTTATTCCTGTCTTACCCCTAGGTTCTTCATGACATATTTTTTTTCTTAAATTCCATATATGTGTTTTAGCATATGGTATTTGTCTTTCTCTTTCTGACTTACTTCACTCTGTATGACAGACTCTAGGTCTATCCACCTCATTACAAATAGCTCAATTTCGTTTCTTTTTATGGCTGAGTAATATTCCATTGTATATATGTGCCACATCTTCTTTATCCATTCATCCAATGATGGACACTTAGGTTGTTTCCATCTCTGGGCTATTGTAAATAGAGCTGCAACGAACATTTTGGTATGTGACTCTTTTTGAATTATGGTTTTCACAGGGTATATGCCCAGTAGTGGGATTGCTGGGTCATGTGGTAGTTCTCTTTGTAGTATTATAAAGAACCTCCATACTGTTCTCCATAGTGGCTGTACCAATTCACATTCCCACCAGCAGTGCAGGAATGTTCCCTTTTCTCCACACCCTCTCCAGCATTTATTGTTTCTAGATTTTTTGATGATGGCCATTCTGACTGGTGTGAGATGATATCTCTTTGTAGTTTTGATTTGCATTTCCCTAATGATTAATGATGTTGAGCATTCTTTCATGTGTTTGTTGGCACTCTGTATATCTTCTTTGGAGAAATGTCTATTTAGGTCTTCTGCCCATTTTTGGATTGGGTTGTTTGTTTTTTCGTTATTGAGCTGCATGAGCTGCTTGCAAATTTTGGAAATTAATCGTTTGTTAGTTGCTTCATTTGCAAATATTTTCTCCCATTCTGAGGATTGTCTTTCGGTCTTGTTTATGGTTTCCTTTGCTGTGCAAAAGCTTTTAAGTTTCATTAGGTCCCATTTGTTTATTTTTGTTTTCATTTCCATTTCTCTAGGAGGTGGGTCAAAAAGGATCTTGCTGTGATTTGTCATAGAGTGTTCTGCCTATGTTTTCCTCTAAGACTTTGATAGTTTCTGGCATTACATTTAGGTCTTTAATCCGTTTTGAGCTTAATTTTCTGTATGGTGTTAGGGAGTGATCTAATCTCATACTTTTACATGTACCTGTCCAGTTTTCCCAGCACCACTTATTGAAGAGGCTGTCCCTTCTCCACTGTACATTCCTGCCTCCTCTATCAAAGATAAGGTGACCATATGTGTGTGCGCTTATCTCTGGGCTTTCTATCCTTTTCTTTTGATCTATCTTTCTGTTTTTGTGCCAGTGCCATACTATCTTGATTACTGTAGCTTTGTAGTATAGTCTGAAGTCAGGGAGCCTGATTCCTCCAGCTCCGTTTTTCGTTCTCAAGATTGCTTTGGCTATTCAGGGTCTTTTGTGTTTCCATACAAATTGTGAAGTTTTTTGTTCTAGTTCTGTGAAAAATGCCAGTGGTAGTTTAACAGGGATTGCACTGAATCTGTAGATTGCTTTGAGTAGTAGAGTGATTTTCACAATGTTGATTCTTCCAATCCAAGAACATGGTATATCTCTCCATCTATTTGTATCATCTTTAACTTCTTTCATCAGTGTCTTATAATTTTCTGCATACAGGATTTTGTCTCCTTAGGTAGGTTTATTCCTAGATATTTTATTCTTTTTGTTGCAATGGTAAATGGGAGTGTTTTCTTGATTTCACTTTCAGATTTTTCATCATTAGTGTATAGGAATGCAAGAGATTTCTGTGCATTAATTTTGTATCCTGCTACTTTACCAAATTCATTGATTAGCTCTAGTAGTTTTCTGGTAGCATCTTTAGGATTCTGTATGTATAGTATCATGTCATCTGCAAACAGTGACAGGCTTACTTCTTCTTTTCCGATTTGGATTCCTTTTATTTCCTTTTCTCCTCTGATTGCTGTGGCTAAAACTTCAAAAACTATGTTGAATAAGAGTGGTGAGAGTGGGCAACCTTGTCTTGTTCCTGATCTTAGTGGAAATGCTTTCAGGTTTTCACCATTGAGGATGATGTTGTCTGTGGGTTTGTCATATATGGCCTTTATTATGTTGAGGAAAGTTCCCTCTATGCCTACTTTCTGTAGGGTTATCATAAATCGGTGTTGAATTTTGTCAAAAGCTTTCTCTGCATCTATTGAGATGATCATATAGTTTTTCTCCTTCAATTTGTTAATATGGTGTATCACACTGATTGATTTGCATATATTGAAGAATCCTTTCATTCCTGGAATAAACCCCACTTGATCATGGTGTATGATCCTTTTAATGTGCTGTTGGATTCTGTTTGCTAGTATTTTGTTGAGGATTTTTGCATCTATGTTCATCAGTGATATTGGCCTGTAGTATTCTTTCTTTGTGACATCCTTGTCTGGTTTTGGTATCAATGTGATGGTGGCCTCGCAGAATGAATTTGGGAGTGTTCCTCCCTCTGTTATATTTTGGAAGAGTTTGAGAAGGATAGGTGTTAGCTCTTCTCTAAATGTTTGATAGAATTCACCTGTGAAGCCATCTGGTCCTGGGCTTTTGTTTGTTGGAAGATTTTAAATCACAGTTTCAATTTCAGTGCTTGTGATCGGTCTGTTCATATTTTCTATTTCTTCCTGATTCAGTCTCGGCAGTTTGTGGATTTCTAAGAATTTGTCCATTTCTTCCAGGTTGTCCATTTTATTGGCATAGAGTTGCTTGTAGTAATCTCTCATGATCCTTTGTATTTCTGCAGTTTAAGTTGTTACTTCTCCTTTTTCATTTCTAATTCTATTGATTTGAGTCTTCTCCCTTTTGTTCTTGATGAGTCTGGCAAATGGTTTATCTATTTTGGTTATCTTCTCAAAGAACCACCTTTTACTTTTATTGATCTTTGCTATTGTTTCCTTCATTTCTTTTTCATTTATTTCTGATCTGATTTTTATGATTTCTTTCCTTCTGCTAACTTTGGGGTTTTTTTTTCTTGTTTCTCTAACTGCTTTAGGTGCAAGGTTAGGTTGTTTATTCGAGATGTTTCCTGTTTCTTTTTTTTTCCTGTTTCTTAAGGTGGGCTTGTATTGCTATAAACTTCCCTCTTAGAACTGCTTTTGCTGCATCCCATAGGTTTTGGGTCGTCGTGTCTCCATTGTCATTTGTTTCTAGGTATTTTTTAAATTTCCTCTTTGATTTCTTCAGTGATCACTTCGTTCTTAAGTAGTGTATTGTTTAGCCTCCATGTGTTTGTACTTTTTACAGATCTTTTCCTCTAATTGATATCTAGTCTTACAGCGTTGTGGTCGGAAAAGATACTTGATACAATTTCAGTTTTCTTAAATTTACCAAGGCTTGATTTGTGACCCAAGATATGATCTATCCTGGAGAATGTTCCATGAGCACTTGAGAAAAATGTGTATTCTGTTGTTTTTGGATAGAGTGTTCTATAAATATTAAGTCCATCTTGTTTAATGTATCATTTAACGCTTGTGTTTCCTTATTTATTTTCATTTTGGATGATGTGTCCATGGGTGAAAGTGGGGTGTTAAAGTCCCCTACTATGAATGTGTTACTGTCGATTTCCCCTTTTATGGCTGTTAGTATTTCCCTTATGTATTGAGGTGCTCCTATGTTGGGTGCATAAATATTTACAATTGTTATATCTTCTTCTTGGATTGATCCCTTGATCATTAGGTAGTGTCCTTCTCTGTCTAATAGTCTTTAAAGTCTATTTTGTCTGATATGAGAATTGCTACTCCAGCTTTCTTTTGGTTTCCATTTGCATGGAATATCTTTTTCCATCCCCTTACTTTCAGTCTGTATGTGTGTCTAGGCCTGAAGTGGGTCTCTTGTAGACAGCATATATATGGGTCTTGTTTTTGTATCCATTCAGCCTATCTGTGTCTTTTGGTGGGAGCATTTAGTCCATTTACATTTAAGGTAATTATCGATATGTATGTTCCTAGTCCCATTTTCTAAACTGTTCTGGGTTCGTTATTGTAGGTCTTTGCTTTCTCTTGTGTTTCTTGCCTAGAGAAGTTCCTTTAGCATTTGTTGTAAAGCTGGTTTGGTGGTGCTGAACTCTCAGCTTTTGCTTGTCTGTAAAGGTTTTAACTTCTCCATCAAATCTGAATGAGATCCTTGCTGGGTAGAGTAATCTTGGTTGCAGATTTTTCTCTTTCATCACTTTCAGTATGTCCTGCCAGTCCCTTCTGTCTTGCAGAGTTTCTGCTGAAAGATCAGCTGTTAACCTTATGGGGATTCCCTTGTGTGTTGTTGTTTTTCCCTTGCTACTTTTAATGTTTTCTTTGTATTTAATTTTTGACAGTTTGATTAATATGTGTCTTGGTGTGTTTCTCCTTGGATTTATCCTGTATGGGATTCTCTGTGCTCCCTGGACTTGATTAACTATTTCCTTTCCCATATTAGGGAAGTTTTCAACTATATTCAAATATTTTCTCAGTCCCTTTCTTCTTCTCTTCTTCTTCTGGAACCCCTATAATTCAAATGTTGGTGCATTTAATGTTGTCCCAGAGATCTCTGAGACTGCCCTTAATTCTTTTCATTCTTTTTTCTTTATTCTGCTCTGCAGTAGTTATTTCCACTATTTTATCTTCCAGGTCACTTATCCGTTCTTCTGCCTCAGTTATTCTGCTATTGATCCCATCTAGAGTATTTTTCATTTCGTTTATTTTGTTGTTCATGATTGTTTGTTTCATCTTTAGTTCTTCTAGGTCCTTGTTAAATGTTTCTTGCATTTTGTCTATTCTATTTCCAAGATTTTGGATCATCTTTACTATCATTATTCTGAATTCTTTTTCAAGTAGAATGCCTACTTCCTCTTCATTTGTTAGGTTTGGTGCGTTTTTATCTTGCTCCTTCATCTGCTGTGTTTTTCTGTCTTCTCATTTTGCTTATCTTACTGTGTTTGGGGTCTCCTTTTTGCAGGCTGCAGGTTCGTAGTTCCCTTTGTTTCTGATGTCTGTCCCCAGTGGCTAAGGTTAGTTCAGTGGGTTGTGTAGGCTTCCTGGTGGAGGGGACTAGTGTCTGTGTTCTGGTGGATGAGGCTGGATCTTGTCTCTCTGGTGGGCAGGTCCACGTCTGGTGGTGTGTTTTGGGTTGTCTGTGGACTTATTATGATTTCAGGCAGCCTCTCTGCTAATGGGTGGGGTTGTGTTCCTGTTTTGCTAGTTGTTTGGCATAGGTTGTCCAGCACTGTGGCTTGCTGGTCGTTGAGTGAAGCTGGGTGCTGGTGTTGCGATGGAGATCTCTGGGAGATTTTCGCCGCTTGATATTATGTGGAGCTGGGAGGTCTCCTGTTGACCAGTGTCCTGAAGTTGGCTCTGTCACCTCAGAGGCACAGCACTGACTCCTGGCTGCAGCACCAAGAGTCTTTCATCTACACGGCTCAGAATAAAAGGGAGAAAAAGTAGAAAGAAATCATTAGTAGAAGTAGAAAGAAATAAAAAAAGAAAGGAGGGTGGGAGGGAGGGAGGGAGGAAGGAAGGAAGGAGGGAAGGAAGGGAAAAAAAGAAAGAAAGATAGAAGATAAAGTAAAATAAAGTAAGATAAAATAAACTTATTAAAATAAAAAATTATTATTAAGAAAAAAAAAAAAAAACGGACGGAGAGAACCCTACGACAAATGGTGGAAGCAAAGCTATACAGACACAATCTCACATAGAAGCATACACATACACACTCACAAAAAGAGGAAAAGGGGAAAAAATCATAAATCTTGCTCTCAAAGTCCACCTCCTCAATTTGGGATGATTCGTTGTCTATTCATGTATTCCACAGATGCAGGGTACATCAAGTTGATTGTGGAGCTTTAGTCCGCTGCTTCTGAGGCTTTTGGGAGGTCTGAGGTCTTCTGCCCACATTCAGTAGGTGTTCTGTAGGAGTTGTTCCACGTGTAGATGTATTTCTGGTGTATCATCCCGAGAGGCTCGTCTCCTCACCCACCAGGGCGGGCGGGCCTGGGAGCTGAGGCTCGCTTTGTGCAGGGAGAGGACTCTATATCTCTCAATTTTCATCTACTTATCTCCTATGCTTCTTGTCTTTCCTTATTTTATAATGATTATTTTTTCCTATTTCATTTTTCCTCTCTACTAGCTTGTAAGTTATATACTCATTTCTATGTAACAACCACTAACATGTTATACAGAAATGAGTTACGCACTAGAAATCACACTTCCACTTAGTTAATCAGTACTTTTATTCTCTTCTCAGTCCATCCAAACTTAGAGCACTTATTCCAATCACTACCCTACCAACTTACATATTATTGTTTTCTAAATCCCTCATTTCTTAACCCCAGGAAACATCATTATTGTTCTATATGGTAAATGTTCCTTTAGATTAATCTATATTTACAACAATCTTGGTCCTTTATTCCTTCTTTCATCACCTTTCTACTATACAAGGCACATCCTTTAGAATTTCCTTTAGTAAGAACCTGCAGGTGGCAACTGTGCTCATGCTTCGTTGTCTGAAACTTTTTTCCACTGTCATTCTTGAAATATATTTGCTAAGTATAGAATTTTAAGTTGAAAGTTATTTTTTGCTCACGCATTACAGTTATCCAACTGGGTTCTGGCTTCCAAATCAGCTAAAGAAAAGTCTAGCTGATGTAGCTCTGAAGGTTATCCGCAACTTCTGTTTTAGCTACTTTTGCAAGTTTTTGTCTTCAGCACTCCACTGTTTCACTGCAGTTTAACTAAGTGAGGATTTCATATTTATCCCACTTGGGATAAATTTGTGGACTGGTATTTTTAATTGATTTAAAAATTCTCAGCAATGATTTCTTCAGATATTGCTTGTGCCCCATCATCTATTTGAGACTCTTATTAGCTATACATTAGACCCTTTGGATTTCTCCACTCTGATATTTTTAAGTTTCTCTTCTATGTTACATTCTGGATCATTTCTTCTATTTTGTACTCAGTGATTCTCTTTTCAGGCCCATCTAATCTTGTATTAAACCTCCACAGTGGCTTATTTTTAATTTTAATTCGTCTATTTTCCATTTCCAGAATTTCTATTTGGTTCTTTTTTAAATATGCTAGGTCAGTTTTTATAATGCTGATTCCTGTAGATATTTTTAGTTTCTAGTTTTTAAACATATAAACATAGATGTTTTATATTATACATGTGCTAATTCCAAAGTTATTTTCTTGTATCTTTGCTGCCTTTCATTCATGATGCTAGTCTTCCTTATGGACTTTATTTAAACTTAAGGCATTCATTTCCTAGGAAAACTGTCTAGTATCCTCCAAAGATTTGTTTACATGTGCCAGGCATTCATTCTGGGGCCACTAAATTCATAGATCAAGTTTTGTCTGTTTTAGCACTTCACTTTGCACAAACAGAGCAGGGTTGCTTCTGGCTCACTCTTACCCTGATGGTGTAGTCCTTAGCTGCTGGCTTTCTCCACCTCTGGAGGCCTGTATGCTTTGTCCTCTGCCTACTGTTCCAAAGGACTATCAAAACCAAAGCTGAAATTCACCCTCGGAGCCAAAGAGGCTTCAGCAGTTTCACTTAGATATTGGCCTTGTTACTTAAACTCTTAGAATACTGCCAACTCTACATGCGTCTCAAAAATGCTTTTATATTCTACCTAAACGTTTTCATTTTCATGAGGAGAAATACTCAGGTTAACGAAGTCTGCCACATTACTGGCAAGGAAATCTAACGTCTTTGTGAAATGTTGTCTATTTCGTAGCATCCTTTTCGTCCTTATCAATGTCAAGTAATTTCCCATGTCCTTAAAAACCCTTTGTAGGGCTTCCCTGGTGGCGCAGTGGTTAAGAGTCCGCCTGCCAATGCAGGGGACGTGGGTTCGTGCCCCAGTCTGGGAAGATCCCACATGCCGCGGAGCGGCTGGGCCCATGAGCCATGGCCGCTGAGCCTGCGTGTCCGGAGCCTGTGCTCTGCAATGGGAGAGGCTGCAACAGTGAGAGGCCCACGTACTGCAAAAAAAAAAAAAAAAAAAAACCCTTTGTAAATCTAAATTTAAATTGTTTGACTGTACATGTTATCACAACTCACTTAACCTTTCTGATGTTTGGGGAATTTTTGTTCTCAAATTTTGATTCTTTTAAACACCAATTCTAATAATATGTTTATATCAAAAACTCTGTCCACATTTCTAATTTTTCCCCCCTTAGGACAGAATTCTAGCAATAGAGTTAATGGGTCCAAGAGGTATGATAATTTTTAAAGTTCTCAATACACACTGCCAATTTCTATAGATTCCCCTCAACCAGCACCACCAATGGTAAGTTGATAACTGAACCATCTCTAGATCAGATTTTCATGTCAATAAGGTGATGTTTACAGCCAAATGGAGAATTATATATTAAGGAGTATGCCAAAGACAAGGAAGCCATATGACTTACTACAGAAAAAGAAAAAAATTCTAAGTCTGAAATATCAGACTAGGTAGAGAAAAGGTAATGATTCTGAAATAGTAAAGCAGCAGAGTGTATCAGTTTTAACTATATAACAAACCACCACAAAACATATAGTGACTTAAAAGGACTACCATTTATTTAACTTACAATTGGGAATTTGGGCTGGGATCAGCCGGGCAGTCCTTCTGGGCTTGGCTGGGCTTATTCATGTAACTGCAGTTGGCTAAGAGCTGGCTGGTCTAGGATGGCTTCATCTCTGCTCCACATTTTCCACAAGACCAAGTTTGTTCACATGGTAGCTGGGTAGGTTTCCAGTAGTGCAGGTGGAAGTGTACAAGGCTCTGAGGCCTAGAGCCTGAGTTGGCATACTGTCATTACCCACATTCTTTTTAGCAAAACAAGAAACGAGGCCGGTTCCAGGTTTGCAGAATTCTAACATGGATGGAATTCCTGACGGGAGGAACTGCAAAGTCACACTGCAATGGGCATGGGTACTAGGAGCGATAGAGAACTATGGCTATTTTGCAGTCCACCACATGGAGTTGTCAGAATTGAGTAATGAGAGGGAGGCCTCCAGGAAAATTGTGAATATCTAGGCTAAGTTACAGAATTCTGCACTGAGTATATGTTAATATCATTCATTCCCTGAGGAGGGAAGAAAAGTAATTTTAAATATGAGTTGGAAAATGACAAACAATTTTAAACACAGATCTGAAGATAAGAAATGAGATTTAGGTTGGTGTTATAGATTTAAGAGTATAGCCAATATCTGAAGCAATGGATGTGTAAAGTAGGAGTCCTAAAGATGAAATCCCAGAGAACATCACTTTTTTAAAAACGAGAAAAGTTATAACCTAAAGGAGAGTTAGGCAGTATACAAACCAAGCAGGAGTGAGTTAAAAGGAGGAGAAAGTAAATAATACTATCAAGCCTCACAGGATAACATAACAATCTTTTTTTTTTAATTTATTTATTTATTTTTGGCTGCATTGGGTCTTTGCAGCATGCAGGCTTTCTCTAGTTGTGGCACGCAGGCTCAGTAGTTGTGGCTTGTGGGCTCTGGAGCGCAGGCTCAGTATTTGTGACACATGGACTTAGTTGCTCTGCAGCATGTGGGACCTTCCTGGACCAGGGCTCGAACCCGTGTCCCCTGCATTGGCAGGCGGATTCTTAACCACTGTGCCACCAGGGAAGTCCCTAACATATCGATCTTATACTGATTAATACCCTATTAATTTTGGCAAGTGAGTGGTTACCTTGAGAGCAGCAGATGAGGTAAAAGGAGACAGTGACATTGAGGGTATTGCTAAATGGCTGAATGAAGTGAAAGATCACAGAAACTAGGGGAGATTGGGGTGGAAATGAAGGCAGTAAAGGAATGATACTGAACAAACTGAGTGGTCAAAGACTAATGAGTTCACAGTTACAGACCACTCTCTGACATGCTGCTGATTTCATCAGTTCCCACACTCTTAGTGTCTCAGTATTTACACAGCACACCTACAGCAAACAAAACAAAACCCCACAACAGTTTCACTACATAGTTCAAACAACTCAGTAGGTATTTAAGTACTAACAAACAACTTAGCACCTACTGGACACTACACAGCTTCTCAAACACTGTAATCATACTGGAAATTTTCTGTCACTAATTTTTGTGTGGGATTTGCTTTTCTCACAGCAATTGCTAAAGCCTAGGTTTACAAATATATGTCATCCAAAAGAAAGTTACAGTACAACAGTGAAACTGAAATACCTCAAACTAGTAACTGTGTGGTGTCCAGTAAATATGGCTGTGATTTCCTGAAAATTTTGAAATATCCTGCAGCACCGCTGTGGTTCTCTGTGGTGCCCTGGGGCATCTCAGTTCATATTTTGGGAACCACAGCTCTATCCCCTATCCTTGCTTTATTTCTTCATAGTTCTAACCACCCTACCTATTTATGTATTTTGTTTCCCTCCTTTAGAATGTAAATTCCGTAGGGGTAGACATTTTTTCTTCGATAACTGCTGTATCCCAGTCTCTAAAATGATGCCTGGCATATTAAGGTTCTTTGGTATTTGCTGAAAGAATACCCAGGTGCAGGAGTAAAAAACTCATCACATTAAGATGCAATGACAAAAGCATGGAATGTAGTAATCCATAATTTCAGAATTGGAGCTTTATTCAGTTTTGAATAGAGCAGGTTTAAGTGTAGCCAAGAAAACGGGTGGTTGGATAAGTGAATAATGAACCATCAAAGAACCATCTGGCTACTACGTAAGTCAACCACATAGATTAGTACTAATGTCACCAGAATGATGTCAAGACATGAGATGAAGAGGTATGAGCCAGGTACCAAAGAACAAGAAAATGTATAACCAAAAAGAAAATACTACAAATGAAAGATTTCTTAAGTAAGGGTGACACAGTGATGGGCTGAAAGGGACAACAGGAGGGGGTTCTATGTTCCAGTGAGTTCTAAAGGATCCCCAACTCCCACATCACAAGACACAAAGAAGCAGTGTCCTCGCAGGTGTTAGGTTTCTATTAACCAAGAAGATGAAAAAGATAGTACTATAAAGAGTTTGAGAACATAACATATTCGTTCATGATGAAACAGGGTTCCTGAATGCACTGTTAGTTTAACAAACTAACTTCAGGGCAAGAGCTTTATCTTATTCATTGTTTTATTCCTGGAGCCTGTTATAATGTAAAGACTAATTACTGACTGATGTATGAGAAAAGACTCACTGATCAGTCTATAGACTGATCAGAGAGGAACAGAAGAAAGGACTGAGGGACCCAGCAGCGATACACACAGAGAAAGCACAAGATAGGAAAACAGAGCAAATATGAATTAATTTTTTGAAAAGCTGACATAAACACAATTGCATCTGAAAAATGATCACTTAAGAATCTCAGAGTACAGGTCATGAAAAACCTAGAGGTAAGACGGGAATAAAGACACAGACCTACTAGAGAATGAACTTGAGGATATGGGGAGGGGGAAGGGTAAGCTGGGACAAAGTGAGAGAGTGGCATGGACATATATACACTACCAAACGTAAAACAGATAGCTAGCGGGAAGCAGCTGCATAGCCCAGGGAGATCAGCTGGGTGCCGTGTGACCACCTAGAGAGGTGGGATAGGGAGGGTGGGAAAGAGGGAGGGAGAAGCAAGAGGGAAGAGATATGGGAACATATGTATATGTATAACTGATTCACTTTGTTATAAAGCAGAAACTAACACCATTGTAAAGCAACTGTACTCCAATAAAGGTGTTAAAAAAAATCAAAGTACACATACATACATAATTATATATGCAGGTTATTTTAGTGTACAATATTTTTTTAAATTCATAATCCCAGTCACATTACAAAATGTTTTTCTTTTCAGTGTATAAATTGACAAGTGTAAGAAAAAAATAATGAAAGTGTTTTTATCTCCCCATGAATTAGGCCATAAATGAGATTCTCAAGGTAACTACAAATTAATTTAAGGGGTCATCTGTTATTAACAAACACCAGAGAAATACTAAACATTGTAAAATCTAGTAGACAAATGGTAATATGTATAATACTGAATCCTAAAGCTTCTTTTTAACCTTTCATTGTAAATAATGACTCAGGGAGAAGGGACATTTAAAAGAATAATCATATGTATTATTAAAGCAGAAGTGATGAAATTTTCAGGATAACAATGTATTTAAATAATAACCTTGCTGGACTTGAGCTCACCTCCCCTCACAAAAACTCCAAAATCACAATCAGTTGAGTTTTCAGCAGAAACTCTGCAGGCCAGAGGGAGTGGCATGATATAATTAAAGTGATGAAAGGAAAAAACCTACAATCAAGAATAGCCAGCAAAACTCTCATTCAGATTGGATGGAGAAATCAAAAGCTTTACAGACAAGCAAAAGCTAAGAGAATTCAGCACCACCAAACTAGCTTCACAACAAATGCTAAAGGAACTTCTCCAGATGGAAAAGAAAAGGCTGCAAGTAGAAACAAGAAAATTATGAATGGGAAAGCTCACCAGTAAAGGCAAACATACAGTAAAGGCAGGAAATCATCCATACAGTAAAGGCAGGAAATCATCCACACACAAATATATCAAAACCAGCAATCATGAAGAGAGTTACTAATGCAGGATATTGGAAATGCATTTGAAATTGAGACCAGCAACTTAAAACAATCTTATATATACATAGACTACTAAATCAAAACTGCATGGTAACTGCAAACCAAAACTACGATGCACACACAAAAAAGAAAAAGCAATCCAAACACAACACTAAAGATAGTCATCAAATCACAAGAGAAGAGCACAACAGAGGAAGGGGGGAAAAAAAAAAGGGCCTTTCCTGGTGGCAAAGTGGTTAAGAATCTGCCTGCCAAAGCAGGGGTCACAGGTTTGATCCCTAGTCTGGGACATGCCACAGAGCAACTGAGCCCTGTACCACAACTACTGGGCCTGTACTGTAGAGCCTGCAAGCCATAACTACTGAAGCCTAGAGCCCATGCTCTGCAACAAGAGAAGTCACTGCAATGAGAAGCCCATGCACTGCAACGAAGGGTAGCCCCCAGTCACTGCAACTAGAGAAAGCCCACACAGAGCAACAAAGACCCAACACAGCCAATAAATAAATAAATAAAATGAGGAAAAGAAAAAAGACCTACAAAAACAAATCCAAAACAATTAATAAAATGGCAGTAAGAACATGCATATTGATAATTTCCTTAAATGTAAATGGATTACATGCTCCAACCAAAAGACACAGACTGGCTGGATATGAAAACAAGACCCTTATATATGCTGTCTACAAGAGACCCACTTCAGATCCAGGGACACATACAGATTGAAAGTGAGGGGATGGAAAAAGATATTCCATGCAAATGGAAATTAAATAATAACCTCAGAATTCTACATCTATCAATCAATCATTATCATAATAAATATACTTATAAAGCTAAAGCCATGAAGCTAATGGTTGAACAAGAAGAGCATTAAAATAAATTTATACATAAAAAAATTTTTGGCAAAATTTCACAAGCTTGTCCATGTTAGAGCCATTCTTTCTTGTTCAATCCAAAACACAAATCCTATCCAGCAAGTGCTGTTACTTCAATAATGTAAAGTTTCATCCACTTATGATCCTGATCTGTATATTACAAAGAGCATTCATCCCCAGATAAAAGAATATTTCATTAACACCAGGCATTCTCAAAACCTAAAAGCTTAAGAAATAAAATTTCAAAACCAATGATAGTTAAAATAAGGGGCTCTGAATTTGAAGTGCTTTGTTAAACTTTATTGTATAGACTAAAATTTTGGTTTCCTGGACTCAGTAATACTAAACTGCCTATTGGGTTTAGTGGCTTCTTGCATCAGCTCCTGCAACTGTCCAATTTGTTCATCACGAAAGTCATTAAGTCTTTCTTCTGGTAGGGAGATTCCAAAACATGCTTTTTCAGTTGAATTTTGTCTGTTTTCATTAGCTTGTTGCCATAGCACTGCTGCATATGCCTAGTAAAAAGAAAAAAAATTGAAGGTTATAGATATTAAAATGAGATCTGTATTCATTCATTTATTCATTCATTTAATGTTGAAGAACTTAAAGAATCCTATCACTGAGTCTTGTGCATTTGGCAAATAAGACACGAACAATATAGAGCTGTGTCTTTACTATTCAGTGATAGTTTCACATACATATATCTTATTTTTAGCATTTTAAGAGTTTTATTACCAAAGTCCTGAATCTGGAAATCTAGAAGGTTCAAGGCAGGTAGGAGTGGTCCATGAACGGGCTTCAGGAGCATGCATAAACCACCGCAAAATTGTATGTACACAAACATGCACATAGTTCTGGGGCCATAACTTTCATCAGATTTTCAAAGGGGGAGTCATGGGTCATATAGGCTTAAAAGTGGGTCTCAAAATTCTTTAGGTTCATTCCCCTGTCTTCAGTTTAAAAACGAATTTAAATCACACTTAGAAAAAATTTTCAAACCTTTAAGCTTTCAATATTTAACAACCATCTTTGCCAGAAAAAAATTCTACATTTTTCACACTAATTTTTCTCTCATTCTTTTAATCAGGCAGGAAGTACCAGTGTATTTCAGTTCATGAAGTTAAATTATGTGCACCCTCTGAGTAAGTAAACAAATTAGTTAACTCTGGATAATGCTGCTATTGTATCTGGTTTAAGATAATTAAATTGCTTATAACTGTTAGATACCAGCATCACCAAAGAAACTTTAATTTCAGATATTCCAAACCTTTATTTGAATTGGAAATAATATCTTTGTCACATTTTACAGAAACCCATTTCATATAATACTAAAAAACTGCACACACCCTAGGGCTTTATAAATTCCACTTCTAAGTATATGCCCCAGAGCACAGTTTCTCAACCTCAGTACTATTAACAAAGTGTGTAATTTGGATAATACTTTGTAATAGGGTGGGTGGGAATCTGTTTTTGCATTGTAGGGTGCTTAACAGTGTCCCTGGTCTCTACCCACTCGATGCCTGCAGCACCCCTCCTCTTAGTCTTGATAATCAAAAATGTCTCCAAAGACTGCCAAATGTTTCCTTGCAAGCAAAACTGCCCAGGTTGAGAACTACTGTCCTAAAGACACTTTACAACATGGGGACAAGAGGCATTCAAAGAATGTTCATTGTGGCATTCCTTATAAAAGCAAAACATTGTTTATTAATAAAGTGTTTAGACACTTCTTTATAATCCATTAAGTAATTAAATGTCTGTATTAACATGAATAAATCTCTAAAATAATCAGAATCCAAAATGCAAGTTAAAAAAATTTATACAGTTGTAGAAATAGAAAAACCAATACTCAAATTCATATGAAAATGTGAGAGGCCTTGAAGAGCCAAAACAATCTTGAAAAAGAAACAAACGAAGTTGGAGTATACACAGTTCCCAATTTCAAAACTTACTGGCTTTAGGGTAGATATATAGAGACTAATGGAATAGAACTGAGCATCCAGAAATAAACCCTTACATATATGGCCAACTGACTTTTGACAATGGTGTCAAGTCCATCAATGGGGGAAAGAAATATCTCTTCAACAGATACTGCTGGGAAAATTGGATTTCCACATGCAAAAGAATAAAGTTGCATCCCTACCTCCCACCATATACAGAAATTAACACAGAATGGATGAAAAACAAACATAAGAGCTAAAACCATAAAACTCCTGGAAGAAAACAGGGGTAAATTTTCATGACCTTGGATTTGGCAACAAGTCTAAGATACGACACCAAAAGCATAAGCAACAAAAGAAAAACTAGATAAATTGGATTTCATCAGAATCAAAAACTTTTGTGCATCAGAAGACAGAGTGAAAAGAAACTGCAGAATGGGAAAAAATATTTGCAAACTATGTCTGATAAGCATTTAATAACCAGAATATGTCAAGACAATAAAAAGACAACTCAAAAAATGGGCAAAAGACTTGAGTAGACATTTCTCCAAAGATATATAAACCATCAACAAGGACATGAAAAGATACTCAACATAATTAGTCATTAGAGAAATGAAAATCCAAATCACAATGAGATACCACTTAATACCCACTAGGATGACTATAATAATAGACAATAAATAAAAGGAAAATAACACATATGGGTGAGAATTTTTAGAAACTGGAAACTTGTACATTGCTAGTGGGAATATAAAATGGTATAGCCACTGTGGAAAACAGTTTGGCAGTTCCTCAAGAAGTTAAAGAATTACCATCTGATCCAGCAACTCCACTTACAGGTATATACCCCAAATAAATCAAAGTAGGAACTCAGACAGATACTTGTACATCCATGTTCATAACAGCATTCATTATTCACAACAGCAAATATGTGGAAACATATCCATCAACAGATGAATAGATAAATAAAATGTAGTGTGAACATACAATGGAATATTATTCACACTTAAAAAGAATTCTGATACATTCTACAACACAGATGAAACTTGAAGACATTATGCTAAAACGGAAATAAGCCAGACACAAAAAACAAATATTGCAGGATTCCACTCATGTGAAATATGTAGAACAGGCAAATTTATAGAGACAAAAGTGTAAGAGGACACCAGGGGCTTGGGGAGAGGGAGTGGGGATGTACTGCTTTTGGGGCACAGAGTTTGTCTGGGTATAGACAGTGGTAACCGATGAACAAGACTGTAAATGCAATCAATGCCCCTGAGTGGTACACTTAAAAATGGCTAAAGTGAGGCTTCCCTGGTGGCGCAGTGGTTGAGAGTCCACCTGCCAATGCAGGGGACACGGGTTTGTGCCCTGGTCTGGGAAGATCCCACATGCCACGGAGCGGCTAGGCCCGTGAGCCATGGCCTCTGAGCCTGCGCATCCGGAGCCTGTGCTCCGCAACGGACGGGAGAGGCCACAACAGTGAGAGGCCCGCGTACTGCAAAAAAAAAAAAAAAAAAAAAAGCTACGCAAGGAGTTCTACTCCCATTAATACTGCGGTACTTTCTATCAAACCAACCCTCCTGCAGATAACATAAAGTCTACACAAAATATAATCAAACAACAATCCCAAGACACTGGAGAGCAACCAAATCAGAAAGGAGCTGACAGAATGGAGAATGGCAGGGAACACAGGGTTAGACTGCCACTTTTATGGCATTTTTTCCAAGGGAAGATGCCAGTTGGTGCTGCAAGGTTACTGAGGACTCAGAGCACAGTGTGTGGGAGAACAGCAGCAACTGGAAAGTAAGAAAGGGAAATCTCAGAAAAAGAACTACAAAAGGGGAACCCCAAATTCTGCAAATAAACTCTGCCAAAATCTCTGGCTAACCCCTTAACTAAGCATGCTCATGACAGACTAAAGCCCAGCTAAGGCAAAAAGAACTAAATAGACACTTTTTGTCAAGGGGAACACAGAGTTTGGAATCTGAGTTCTGCCAAGTTAACTGCTTGATAAAACAAAAATTAATACACTTCGAAGAACACAGTGGAATAATGTCTCTACAATGTATCTATCATTCACAGTGTCCAGAAAAAAATCCAAAATTACAAGAATCATGAAGATACAGAAAATGGGACCCATAATCAAGAGAAAAGGCAATGCCAGAAATGGTTCAGACATTAAAACTAGCAGCAAAGGATTCTGAAGCAGTTATTATTTATGTTCAAATACATAAAAGAAAATTTCATAATAAATGCATAGATGAGAACTCTCAGCAGAAAATGAGAAACTGTAAGAACCAAAAGAAAACTCTAGAACTCTAAAATGCAGTTATCTGAAATTTAAAAATCCTCATTGAATGGGTTTAACAGCATACTAGAGATGAGAAAAGAAAGATTCAATGAACTTGAAAGTATGTCAGTAGAAATTATCCAACCTGAAAGTGAAAAACTATTAAAAAATGAACTTAATCTATATTCCTGTTTTTGTGCTGGTACCATACTGTCTTGATTACAGTAGCTTTGTAGTATTCTGAAGTCAGGGAGCCTGATTCCTCCAGCTCCATTTTTCTTTCTCAAGATTGCTTTGGCTATTCGGGGTCTTTTGTGTTTACATACAAATTGTGTGATTTTTTTGTTCTAGCTCTGTGAAAAATGCAAGTGGTAGTCTGAAAGGGATTGCACTGAATCTGTAGATTGCTTTGGGTAGTACAGTCATTTTCACAATGTTGATTCTTCCAGAACATGGTATATCTCTCCATCTATTTGTATCATCTTTAATTTCTTTCATCAGTGTCTTAAAATTTTCTGCATACATGTCTTTTGTCTCCTTAGGTAGGTTTATTCCTAGGTATGTTATTCTTTTTGTTGCAATGGTAAATGGGAGTGTTTCCTTAATCTCTCTTTCAGATTTTTCATCATTAGTGTATAGGGATGCAAGAGATTTCTATGCATTAATTTTGTATCCTGCTACTTTACCAAATTCGTTGATTAGCTCTGGTAGTTTTCTGGTGGCATCTTTAGGATTCTCTATGTATAGTATCATGTCATCTGCCAACAGTGACAGCTTTACTTCTTCCTTTCCGATTTCGATTCCTTTTATTTCTTTTTCTTCTCTGATTGCTGTAGCTAAAACTTCCAACACTATGTCTTCTTCCTGATCTTAGTGGAAATGGTTTCAGTTTTTCACCATCAAGGATGATGTTGGCTGTGGGTTTGTCATATATGGCCTTTATTATGTTGAGGAAAGTTCCCTCTATGCCTACTTTCTTCAGGGTTTTTTATCATAAATGGGTGTTGAATTTTGTCAAAAGCTTTCTCTGCATCTATTGAGATGATCATATGGTTTTTCTCCTTCACTTTGTTAATATGGTGTATCACGTTGATTGATTTGCGTATATGGAAGAATCCTTGCATTCCTGGGATAAACCCCACTTGATCATGGTGTATGATCCTTTTAATGTGCTGTTGGATTCTGTTTGCTAGTATTTTGTTGAGGATTTTTGCATCTATGTTCATCAGTGATATGTAATCAAGACAGTATGGTACTGGCACAAAAACAGAAATATAGATCAATGGAACAGGAGAGAAAGCCCAGAGATAAACCCACACCCATATCGTTACCTTATCTTTGATAAAGGAGGCAAGAATATACAGTGGAGAATGGTGCTGGGAAAACTGGACAGCTACATGTAAAAGAAGGAAATTCGAACACTCCCTAAAACCATACACAAAAATAAATTCAAAATGGATTAAAGACCAAAATGTAAGGGCAGACACCATCAAACTCTTAAAGGAAAACATAGGCAGACATAAACCACAGCAAGATCCTTTTTCACCCACCTCCTAGAGAAACAGAAATAAAAACAAAAATAAACAAATGGGACCTAATGAAACTTAAAAGCTTTTGCACAGCAAAGGAAACCATAAACAAGACCAAAAGACAACCCTCAGAATGGGAGAAAATATTTGCAAATGAAGCACAACATACAAGCAACTCATGCAGCTCAATAACAAAAAAACAAACAACCCAATCCAAAAATGGGCAGAAGCCCTAAATAGACATTTCTCCAAAGAAGATATACAGATTGCCAACAAACACATGAAAGGATACTCAACATCACTGATCATTAGAGAAATGCAAATCAAAACTACAATGAGATATCATCTCACACTGGTCAGAATGGCTATCATCAAAAAATCTACAAACAATAAATGCTGGAGAGGGTGTGGAGAAAAGGGAACACTCTTGCACTGTTGGTGGGAATGTAAGTTGATACAGCCACTATGGAGAACAGTATTGAGGTTCCTTAAAAAAACAAAAATAAAACTACCATATGACCCAGCAATCCCACTACTGGGCATTACCTTGAGAAAACCATAATTCAAAAAGAGGCATGTTCCACAATGTTCATTGCAGCTCTATTTACAATAGCCAGGACATGGAAGCAACCTAAGTGTCCATCAACAGATGAATGGATAAAGAAGATGTGACACATATATACAATGGAATATTACTCAGCCATAAAAAGAAAGGAAATTGAGTTATTTGTAGTGAGGTGGATGGACCTAGTGTGAAGAGTGAAGTAAGTCAGAAAGAGAAAAACAAATACCATATGCTAACACATACATATGGAATCTAAAAAAAGAAAAAAAAATTGGTCAGAAGAACCTAGGGGCAAGACAGGAATAAAGATGCAGACCTACTAGAGAATGGACTTGAGGATATGGGGAGGGGGAAGGGTAAGCTGGGAGAGTGAGAGTGGCATGGACATATATACACTACCAAACGTAAAATAGATAGCTAGTGGGAAGCAACCACATAGCATATGGAGATCAGCTCAGTGCTTTGTGACCTCCTAGAGGGGTGGGATAGGGAGGGTGGGAGGGAGGGAGGCTCAAGAGGGAAGAGAGATGGGGATATATGTATATGTACAACTGATTCACTTTGTTAAAAAGCAGAAACTAACACACCACTGTAAAGCAATTATACTCCAATAAATATGTTAAAAAAATGAACTTAAGATCAGTTATCTGTGGGACAATGTCAAAACTGTGTTTAAATGGAATCCCAGAAGACAATGAGGCAAAAATTTGTTTTGAAAACTAAATGTACAGGTTCAAAAAGCTTAGCAAGCTCCAAGCAAGATAAATACAAAATGAAGCCACACCTAGGCATACAGTAGTCAGATTGTTGAAAAGGACCCATAAAGTAAAAATCCTAAAAGAAACTTATATAGTATGACCATATGTATAGAAAATATATATTCTTTAGAGTTATATACATATGTTCAAAATGTATGAAAACAAGCATGGAAACAACAGACACCAATGTCAGGATACTGATTTCCCCCTTCCTTGTTTTACGAGGCAAAGACTGGGGTAAAGTTTTAGCTGTACTTTTAAAGACTGACTTAAGCAAATACTGTAAAATGTCACTATGTGTTAAATCTGGGTGGTGGATATATGAATGTACTTTATACAATTTTCTTCTTCCTATATTTTGGAAATTTTCATAATTTTACACTTAAAAATTTAAGTATACAAAATTCTAGAACATTTCACTGGGGTATAATTTATAATAATTAAGGTAACAATCTAATGCTTATCTTAAATTCTTATGTTTCTTGAGAAAACTAGAAATGCATTTCACACAGAAGTGTGAGGAGGAGGTCCCAGTTCAAGATGACAACAAAGGAGGCTCCTGAACTCTTCTCTTCCCACAAACACACCAAATCTACAGCTATACATAGAACAATTTCCTCTGAAAAAAATCCAGAAACTAGCTGCACGACTCTTACATATTGGGTAAATTTAAAAAAATCCACACTGAAAAAGGTAACAGAGGCTGAGACACAATCTCCCCATAAACCCCAACCCAGCACTGAGGATCTGCAAATAGGTGGGCACCATCCTGGCATGCTCCCATTACCCTGCCACAGGTTGTCAGTATCTCTATGAAAGAAGCTTGTAAGGCTGGTCTAATAGTGATGAACTCTTTCAGCTTTTGCTTCTCTGTCAATAGTAAGTCCATATCTATCAACAGTTATTTTAAATGTCATGAACTAAATTATTCAATTGAAAGACACAGAGTAGCTGAATGGATTAAAAAAACAGACATAACTATATGCTGCCTACAAGAGACTCAATTCAGCTTTAAGGACACAAACAGACACATGGAAAAAGATATTCCATGCAAGTGGAAACCAAAAGAAAGCTGGGGTAGCTATACTTATATCAGATAAAACAGACTAAGACAAAGACAAAAAGAGATACAAGGAAGGTCACTGTATAATGAAAAGGGGGTCCCTCCAAAAAAGAATGACATTTTTAATATGTATGCAGCAAATATTAACAGATCTAATGAGAGAGACAGGAACTACAATAATAGTAGGGGGCTTTAATACCATACTCTCATCAATGTACAAATAATCCAGACAGAAAATCAGTAAGAAAACATTCAAGTCCATCTGGTGTAACATGCACTTTAACAAACATTTACAGAACATTTCATTCAAAAGCAGCATAGTACACATTCTTCTTAAGCACACATGACACATTCTGCAGGATAGATCTTATGTTAGGACACAGATTAAGAAGACCGAAATCACATCAAGCATCTCTTCCAACCACAATGGTATTATTACACTAGAAATCAATTCCAGAAAGAAAACTGGAAAATTCATAAATATGTGGTGATTAAATACCATGAAATTGAACAACCAATGGGTCAAAGAAGAAATCAAAAGAGAAATCAAAAAATATCTTGAGACAAACAAAAATGGAAATACAACACACCAAAACGTATAGGATGCAGTAGTTCTAAGAGGGAAGTTCATAGTGATAAATGACTACATTAAGAAAAAAGAAACACCTCAATAAAAAACCTAACTATATACCTGAAGGAACGAGAAAAAGAAAAACCTAAGCCTAAAGTTAGTAGAAGGAAGAAAATAACAAAGATCAGAGCAGAAATAAATAAGGACAAGAAAGGACAATACCAAAAGTTCAATGAAACTAAGCTGATTTTTTGAAAAGATAAACCAAGTACACATACCTTTAGCTAGATTCACTAAGGAAAGAAGACTCAAATGATATTAGACATGAAAGAGAACAATACAACTGTTCCCACAGAAATGCAAAGGACCATCAGAGACTACAATGAACAATTATCCATTAACAATTTAGACAACCTACAAGAAATGGATAAACTGCTAGAAACATAAAACCTACTAAGTAAGACTGAATCATGAACAAATAGAAAATCTGAACAGACCAATTAGAAACAAGGTGATTGACTCAGTAATCACAAACCTCCCAGAAAACATAAGTCCAAATGGATTTACTGATAAATTCAACCAAACATTTTAAGAATTAATACCAATCCCTTTCAAACCCTTCCAAAAGACAGAAGAGAAGAGAATACTTCCAAATTCATTTTACAAGACCAGCACTATTACTCTGATACTGAAACTAGACAAAACAAACAAGAAAAGAAAATTACAGGCCAATATTCCTCATAAACATGAATGCAAAAATTCTCAACAAAACATTAGCAAGCCCAATATAACAATACACAAAAAGGTTCATACACCATGATCAAATGTGATTTGTCCCTGGGATGACATGGTTCAACATCAGCAAAACAATGTGATACACCACATTAACAGAACTAAGGATAAAAATCATATGATCATCTGAGTAGATGCCAAAAAAGCATTTGACAAAATTCAAATTCAATTATGAAAACTCTCAACAACTGGGTACAGAGGGAACATGCCTCAACATAATAAAGGCCATACATGACAAGCCCACAGTTAATATCATACTCAGAGGACAAGCTTTCAGTTTTTCATCACTAAGATCAGCAATGATAGAAGGAAGTCCACTATTGCCCCTTTTATTCAACATACTACTAGAAGTCCTAGCCAGAGCAATCAGAACAAAAGAAAAAAGAAAAGGCATCCAAATAAAACAAAGTAGTAAAGCTGTCATTATTTGTAAATGACATACATAGAAAACCTTAAAGACTCCAAGAAAAAAACCTTATACATCAATTAGGTAAAGTTACAGGATACAAAATCCATATACAAAAATTAGCTGTATTTTTATACACTAGTAACAAACTATTAGAAAAATTAAGACAATCCCATTTACAACTGGATCAAAAGGAATAAAATACTTAGGAATAAATTTAACCAAGGAGCTGAAAGACCTGTATACTGAAAACTGTAAGACATGGATGAAAGAAATGGAAGAAGGCACAAATGAAGAGATACTCCATGCTCACGGACTAGAATATTGTTAAAATCCATACTACCCAGGGCAATCTATGTATCCAACGTAACCCCTATCAAGATTCCAATGGCATTTTACAGTAAACAATACTAATATTTGTATGGAACCACAAAATAGCCAAAGCAATCTTGAGAAAGAAGAACAAAGCAAGAGGCATTACACTTCCTGCTTTCAAACTATATTACATAGCTTTAGTAATCAAAACAGTATGGTATTGCAATAAAGAACAGAAACAGATCAATGGAACAGAAATAGCCCAGGAGTAAATCCGTGCATATGTGGTCAACTAATTTATGACAAAAGAGCCACAACTATACAATGGAGAAAGGACAGTCTCTTCCTGGATAAAGAAAATGTGGTATATGTGATTTTATATAAATAATGCCATATATAATACGATATATATACACGCACACACACAAAGGAATATCATTAAGCTATTTGCAACATGGGGGCATTGTGCTAAGTGAAATAAGTCAGACAGAAAAACACAAATATAGTATAATCTCACTTATATGAGGAATCTTAAAAAAAAACCTCACAGATTCAGAGAACAAATTGGTAGTTACTAGAGGGAGGGAGCTGGGCAGAGAAGGGAGGAAATGGGTGAAGGTAGTCAAAAGGTACAAACTTCCAGTCACAAGATAAATAAGTCCTTGGCATGTAATGTATACATGGTAACCATAGTTAACAATACTGTATTGTATATTTGAAAGTTGTTAAAGAGTAAATCATAAAAATTTTCGTCACTAGAAAAAATGTAAATGTGTGGTGATGGATGTTAACCAACTTATTCTGGTAGTCATTTCACAATATACACATACATTAAATCATTATGTTGTAGACCTAAAACTAATACAATGTTATACAATCATCCCTTGGTATCCACAGGGTATTGGTTGCAGGACCCCCTGTGGATACCAAAATCCAAGGATGCTCAAGTCCCTTATATAAAATGGTGTAGTATAGTCGGCCCTCTGCATTAGTAATTGCGGAACTCACAGATACAGAGGGCCAACTACATGTCAATTATATCTCGATTTTTAAAAATCTGATAATTCAAGTCCATACTGGTTTGATAAAATGCCAAAAAAAAGATCTAAGGGGAATGATCAGTGAACATTTTGAGTGTAAAGACTGTCACAGCAGGGAAAAAGAACACCCTTCCCCCCTGCTGTCACCCTCTATTGCCTACCAGTCTGCCCCATGCACTTTCAACATTCCTCTATTGACAGGATAAAAGAAAAATGTAAAACAAACAACCCAACAACTTTAAGACAATTTGTATGTGTCCAGATATAGGGAGAAGCAGCAATAAAATATTAATTTTCTGACTAGATCCCCTGCCATGAAAACCTCCCTAGAGGGAGGAAGACAGAGAATAGAAAAACATCTCATATGAGCTACAGCACCCTTTGGTTTCAAGCTTGTCATGCTAGCCTCTAAGAATAAAGCTATCCCAGAATTTTCCTCAAGTTAGAAGACTCCTATGATTTGATCTCTTGAACCAAAAAGAATGCACAGTGCTTCCTCAGGTAGCAGAAAGCCATCAAAGGAAGACTCTTTGAGTATGGTGAGAGAAGGTGTAGTAAGTTGAATGATGTCCTCCAAAGATAACAAGTCCTGATTCCTGAAACCTGTATTACCTTATATGGTAACGGGTTTGCAGATTTATTTAAATTACAAATCTTTGAGCTGAGGAGATTATCCTGGTGGGCTCTAAATACCATCACAAATGTTCATAAAGGAGAGACTGAGAGAAATTAGACACACCAGAGGAGAAGGTGTTGTGAAGATGGAGACAGTCTGGAATGACATGGCAACACGTCAAGGAATGCCTTCACCCACCAGAAGCTAGGAGAAGCAAAGCATGGTTTCTCCCTGAGAACCTCCAACATCTTGATTAGGACACAGAGCCTCCAGAACAGTATGAGAATAAAATTCTGTTGTTTTAAGTCACCAAGTTGTGCTAAGTTGTTACAGCAGCTCCAGGAAGCTAATACAGCAGTAAACTACAGAAATATGATGTTAGGAAAGGTTTATAACAGGAAAAACTACCCTTCATGCTATGGTAACAACTTGAAGTGTGGCTTGCTAATTCTCTTTCTCACTAGAGTTTTTAAAAAGGCAGAGAACCTAGACTACCAGAGTACCTAGTCTTATCAGTGACAATAATTAGAAATATTTTAAGAGACTAGTTATGCCTTCACTGTACTTTCTTATTCTTTATGTATTAAACTTGTCTATAGTCTGAATCCAACTGATTACCATTAAATTACTGGTAACAAAGGAGATAGAATCTTTTATAACATGACTTTAACTTAAAAGATAAAAATAAACTGTCCATCTAATAAAATTGCCTCTAAAGCAAAGTATTAGCAAAATGCAGGCAAAGACTTTTTTAAGAATAAAAATGAACTGTATTAGATTTTTTTAAACCAGCTTTGGGACTTAAAAAACTAAAGGAATAACTCAAAAAGAGAAACAACCAGATATTATGGGCCTCCTGATGGAAGTACTTAACACAGAAAATCCATCTGCACTGAATATCCTCTACATTTAACCCAATTTACAGAATACGTTAAATATCACTATGGAAATTCAATCAGCAGAATCCAGACTATGAAAAGCTACAAAAACAAACAACCCCAGTCTTAGAGCTAATAAAGAAAAAATAACTTTACAGTGGAGAAACCTAGAAGACACTACATTAACCAAATGATCAAGATTAACATTACCAGTAGTAAGTGATACTGAAAACATCATGGTGAAATAAGATGCTCCCTTTGTCTCTCCTCTTCAATCTGTAACCACTAAAACATCTGCCCTCAACAAAAGTACCTCTGCCCAACAGATCAGGATGCCAGAGATCCACACATCTGTACATCTAAAGGTGGGTAGACTGGAACACATAGAGAAGACAGAACCAGAAAAAGAGCAAAGGCAGTGCCTGCAATCCCAGCTACCTGGTTGTGGCAGCAGAGCCCACAGCCCCAGGGAGCCCAGTAACAGCAGAGGAGGTAGCACACATGACTCCAGACACCTGGCCACGTTGGCACTCCTGGCCATGGTAACTGGGCAGCAGCAGCAGAGGGGCCTATGACCACATTCCTCCAGCCACAGAGGCACCCACCACTCTGACCCCTTGCTCAGAGCAGTGGTGCCTGCAAACACGACAACCCCAGACACAGAAGAGGCAACCTTGCCCCAGCTCCTCCCCATTCCCCTCCCCCCACAGCAGCAGAGCCTGTGGCTTGGGAGATCCTGGACACAGCAGAAGCGCTTACCATCCCAGTGTCCCTGGTGGAATGCCAGCAATACCACAGCAGCAAGGCACCAACAACCCTCAAGGCACAAGCAGCAACAAGGTCAACTGGCAACACCTATGACAGGTGGTAGAAGGTGGAAAGTGCCAACTCTCAAATATAACCAGAGGCAGCTAAGGTAAGAAAAACAAAAAACTTGTGTCATAGTGTCACCCACTGGAAAACAAAAGGAAGGACTCTAATTTCTAACCTGTTGAATCCCTAGAATTAAATTAAAAAACCAGTAACTTTAAAGAAGAAAGATGTTTGCTATTTCAAATGCAGCAGCAGAGGAACAAGTCATCAAGTACCATGCAGAACCACAGTAACACTGTATCAGCAGTCCCCAACCTTTTTGGCATCAGGGACCAGTCTTGTGGAAGACAGTTTTTCCATGGACCAGGGCTGGGTGGGAATGGGAGTGGTTTCAGGATGATTCAAGCACATTACATTTATTTCTACTGTTATTACATTGTAATATACAAAGAAAGAATTGTACAACTCACCATGATGCACAATCAGTGGACGCCCTGAGCTTGTTTTCCTGCAACTAGAGGTCTTGCCTGGGGGTGACGGGAGACAGTGACACCTGAAGTGTGTTGCTTATTTCCAGTCTACTCCATAAGATGCAGCTTAATTGTCACTTGCCACTCACTGATAGGGTTTTGATATGAGTCTGCAAGCAACTGATTTATTATGGTCCCTGTTCAGTCAAACCTCGCTGCTAATGATAATCGGTATTTGCAGCCACTCCCCAGCACTAGCCTCACCGCCTCTGCTCAGATCATCAGGCATTAGGTTCTCATAAGGAGCACGCAACCTAGATCCCTCACATGCGCAGTTCACAGTAGGGTTCACGCTCCTATGAGAATCTAATGCTGCTGCTGACCTGACAGGAGGCAGAGCTCAGGCAGTAATGCGAGCAATGGGGAGCAGCTGTAAAAACAGATGAAGCTTCCCTCCCCTGCCCAGCACTCACCTCCTGCTGTGCAGCCTGGTTCCTAACAGGCCGTGGACTGGTACCAGACTGTGGCCTGGGGGTTGGGGACCCCTACACTATATCACAAAAAGAGAATGACAGTTCTCCAGAAACCAAACTTAAAGGCATGTAATATTGTGATCTGAAAGAAAAGTCAAAATAGCTGCCACGAAGAAACTAACAAGCTTCACGAAAACTCTGAAATGAGCTCAGGAATAAAATTCATGACAAGAAGGAATACCTTACCAAAAAGATTGAAAGGTAAAAGAACCAAACAAATTCTGGAGATGAGGAACTCAATAATCAAAATGAAGACTGCATTAGAAAGCACTAAAAACAGAGCAGACCCCATGGAACAGAGAATTAGTAAGCCTGCAGACAGAAATCTATAAATAATATAGATAGAAGAAGAAAATGAATGAAGATCCAAAAAAATTGAAAAATAAAAAAGAAAGAATGCCATCTGCAGTGACATGGATGGACCTAGAGCTTGTCATACTAAGTGAAGTCAGATAGAGAAAGACAAATATATGATATCACATATGTGGAATCTAAAAAAATGGTACAAATGAACTTATTTACACAACAGAAATAGAGTCACAGATGTAGAAAACAAACTTATGGTTACCAAGGGGGAAAGGGGGAAGGGACAGATAAATTGGGAGACTGGGATTGAGATAAACACACTACTATATATAAAACAGATAACTAATAAGAACCTACTGTACAGCACAGGGAACTCTACTCAATACTCTGTAATAACCTATATGGGAAAAGAATCTAAAAAAGCGTGGATATATGTATATGTATAACTGATTCACTTTGCTATACAGCAGAAACTAACATAACATTGTAATTCAAATATTCTTCAATAAAAATTAATAAATAAATATGTTTTAAAAAGAGGAAATTCTCTAAGAACTATCCAACTCTTTTAGGAAAGGCAACATTAGGATAATGAGTATCCCAGAAGGAGAAGGGAGGGAGAAGGAAACAGTTTATCTAAAGAAATAATAGCTGAGAACTTCCCAATCCTGGGGAAGGAACTGGATATACAAGTCCATGAAGCTAAGAGAACACCTAATTACCTCAATGCAAAAGGACTTTCTCCAAGACATTCTATATTTAAACTGTCAAAAGTCGATGACAAAGATTTTTAGAGGCAGCTAGGGAAAAATGTATGATAACTGACAAAGTAACCACCACTAGGAAATGAGCAGATTTCTCACCAGAAATTCTACAGTCCAGGTGAGTATGAAATGATCACCTCAAAATTCTCAATGATAAACACTGTCAGCCAAGGACACTCCATCCAGCAAAGTTATGAAGGAGAAATAAAGACTTTCCCATCTCTGAGGGAGCTCATCAACACTAGACCTGCCTTACAAGAAATGCTGAAAGGAGCTCTTCTACCAGAAACAAAAGGCCAGAGTACACAAAACTTTGCATAAAGTCATAAATCTGAACATTTCAACTCTACATTAGAATATTATTACAGAATAAAGGTTAAAGAGGAAAAAAAGCAGCAAAAATAACTATAGCTACTTCAATTTGGTAACAAACTCACAATATAGAAAACAAAGGCAGCAGGGGAGAGGAAAAGGACAGAACCCATTTAGGCAAATGAAGACAAGATGCTGTCATCACAAAAAAGAGTATTTTACCTATGAGACATTTTATACAAACCTCATGTTAACCACAAAATACAAATCCAGAACACAGACACAAAATATAGAAAAAGAGGAAACTGAGAAAACATAGAAGACCACCAAAGGAAAATGGCAGACAGAAACATAAGGAAAAAGAAACAATGGAGACAGAGAGCAACCAGAAAACAAGGCATAAAATGGCAATACTAAGTTCCCATTTATTAATAATCATCCTAAATGTAAATGGAATGAATTCACCAATTCAGACACAGAGTGCACAGCTGCATTATAAAACATGACCCAACTATATTCTATCTCCAAGAGACTCATCTCAGCTCTAAAGACAAACTTGGGCTCAAAAGTGAAGGGATAGAAGATGATACTACAAGCAAATGGCAGCCAAAAGAAAGCACGCATAGCCATAATCACATCAGACAAAACAGACTTCAAGCCAAAAAAGGTAACAAGAGACAAAGATGGACATTAATAATGATAAAGGAGATATTTCATCAAGAAGACATTAACAGTTATTGATATAAATGCACCTAACATAGGAGCACAAAATATATACAGCAATTATTAACAGACCTAACAGGAGAAATTGACAGGAACACAGTAATAGTAAGGGACTTTAACACCCCACTTACATCAACAGATAAATCATCCAGACAGGAAGTCAAAAAGGAAACAGTGGCCTTAAGTGAAGCAGTAGACCAGATTGATTTGATATGGTTTTATAGAACATTCCATCCAAATGCAGCAGAATACACATTCCTCTCAAGTGGGCATGCAACATTCTTAAGGACAGACCATATGTTGGGATGCAAAACAGGATCAATAAATTTAAGACTGAAATCATATCAAGCATCTTTACTGATCACAGTTGTATGAAATTAGAAATCAACTCTAAGAAGAAAACTGGTAAAATCAGAAATATGTGGAGACTGAACAACAGGCTACTGAACAACTACTGGATCAATGAAAAACTCAAAGAGGAAATTTAAAAATGAATAGAAATGAAAATACAACATACCAAAATCTACAGGATACAGCAAAAGCAGTGCTTAGAGGAACATTTATAGCAATATAGGCCTACATCAAGTAACAAGAAAAAATCTCAAGTAAATAAACTTACACCTAAAGGAATGAGAAAAAGAACAAACAAATCCCAAAGTCAGCAGAAAGAAGAAAATAAAAGAGATCAGGGGAGAAATAAATGAAACAGAAACTAAAAGGACAACAGAAAACATCAATGAAACTAAGAGCTGGTTCTTTTAAAAGATGAAATCAATAAACCTTTAGCTAGACTCACTAAGAAAAAAGAGAAGGCTCTGATAAATCAGAGATGAAAGATAAGAAATAACAATGGATGGCACAGAAATACAAAGGATTATAAGAGAATATTATGAACAGCAATATGCCAACAAATTGGACAACCTAGAAGAAATGGACAAATTCTTAGAATCATACAACCTTCCAAGACTAAATACTGAATAAAACAAATCTGAATAGGCCAATCACTAGTTAAGAGATTGAAACATTAATCAAAATCTCCCAGCAGACAAAAGTCCAGGACCAGACAGCTTCACTGGTGAATTCTACCAAACATTCAAAGAAAATTTGATAACTATCCTTTGCAAACTCTTCCAAAAAACTGAAGAGGGAGGAATGCTTCCTAACTCACTTTACGAGGCCAACATTACTCTAATACCAAAACCAGACAAGGACAACACAAAAGAAAATTACAGGCCAATATCTCTGATGAACATAGATGTAAAAATTTTCAACAAAATTATTAGCAAGCCCAATACAACAGTACATTAAAAAGATAATACACCATGATCAAGTGGGATTTATTCCAGGTATGAAGGATGGTTCAACATCATCAAACCAATCAACCTGATACACCACACTAACAAAATGAAGGATAAAAACCATATGATCATCTCAACAGATGCATAAAAATGATCTGAAAAGATTCAATACCCATTTATCAAGTCTCTCAATAAAATGGGTATAGAAGGAATATACCTCAACATAACAAAGGCCATATATGACAAATCCACAGCTAACATCATACTGAATGATAAAAAACTGAAAACGATCCTTCTAAAATCATGAACAAGACAAGGATGCCCACTCCCAGCACTCTTACTCAACACAGTATTGGAAGTTCTAGCAAGAACAACTAGGCAAGAAATAAATAAAAGGCATCCAAACTGCAAAGAATGAAGTAAAACTGTCACTATTTGCAGATGACATTTTATTTAGAAAACCCATAAGACTCCACCAAAGAACTATTATAAATAATAAACAAAGTAAAATTGCAGGATACAAAATCAACAAAAGAAGTCTGTTGTGTTTCTAACACTAACAGTGAGTTAGCAGAGAGAGAAATTAAGAAAACAATCCCATAAAAATGTTATAGACAAAAGTTACATGTGCTTTTCCTTTCCATTATTAATTCATGTATTTATCATTTTATACTCTTTATTAAATATTTCATCATAAAATTAATCCATATCAAAATTCATCACAAACTTAAAGAAAAAAGAAAATCCCACTTACAATCACAATAAAAAGAATAAAATACCTAGAAATAAATTTAACCAAAGAAGTGAAAAACCTATACACTGAAAACTATAAGACACTGTTGAAAGAAATTGGTGAAGACACAAATAAATGGAAAGATAGTCAATGTTCATGGATTGAAAGAACTAACACTGTTAAAATGTCCACATTACCTAAAGCAATCTATGGGTTCAATGCAATATCTATCAAAATCCCAAGGACATTGTTCATAGAAATAAGACCAAAAATTCTAAAATACAAATGGAACCACAAAAGACCCCAAATAGTCAAAGCAATTCTGAGAAAAAAGAACAAAGCTGGAGGTATCACATTCCTTGATCTCAAACTGTATTACAAAGCTATAGTAATCAAAACAGCATGTTAGCAGAAAAACAGATACGCAGATCAACAGAACAGAATTGAGAGCCCAGAAATAAACCCCTTATATGTGGTCAACTAATTTATGACAAAGGAGCCAAAACTATACTATGGGGAAAGGACAGTCTCTTGGGAAAACTGGACAGTCACATGCAAAAGAATCCCTGCCTTATACCATACACAAAATTAACTCAAGATGGATTAAAGACTTGAATATCAGACCTGAAACCATTAAACTCCTAAACAAAAACTATAGGCAGTACACTCTTTGACATCAGTCTTACTAATATCTTTCTGGATATGTCTCCTCAGGCAAGGGAAACAAAAGCAAAAATAAACAAATGGAACATCAAACTAAAAAGCTTCTGCACAGCAAAGGAAACCATCAACAAAATGAAAAGACAATCTATCAAATGGAAGAAGATATTTTCAAATAACATATTTGATAAGGAGTTAATATTCAAAATACATAAAGAAGGCATATAACTCAACAAACAACCTGATTAAAAAATGGGAGGAGGAATTGAATAGACATTTTCCAAAGATGGCCAACAGACACACGAAAAGATGTTCAGCATCACTAATAATTAGAGATACGCAAATCAAACCCACAATGAAATATCACATCTTGCCTGTTAGAATGGCTATTGTCAAAAACAAGTGTTGGCAAGGATCTGGAGAAAAGGGAACCCTCATACTGTACTGGCAGAAATGTAAATTGGTGCAGTCACTATGGAAAACAGTATGGAGATTCCTCAAAAAAACAGAGCTACCATATGATCCAGCTATTCCACTTCTGGGTATTATCCAAAGAATATGAAAACACTAATTCAAAAAGAAATAAGCACCCCTAATATTAATGGCAGTATTATTTACAATAGCCAAATATAGAAATAACCTAAGTGTCCATTAACAGATGAATGGATAAAGAAGACGTGTGTGTGTGTGTGTGTGTGTGTATGTGTGTGTGTATAACCATTCAGACATAAAAGAGATGAAATCTTGCCTTGTGACAACATGGATGGATCTTGAGGGTATTATGCTAAGTGAAATAAGTCAGAGAAAGAAATATATGACTTCACTCATATATGGAATATAAAAAACAAAATAAACGATCAAGCCAAACCAAACAAAAAACAGAAACAACAAACACATAGGTCGGAGAACAGATTAGTGGTAACCAGAGGGGAAAGGGTTGGCAGGGCAGGGTGAAATGGGTAAAGAGGATCAACTGTATGTTTACAGGTGGAAACTAAATTTTTGGTGGTGAGCACAATGTAGTGTATAGAGAAGTAGAAATACAATGTACACATGTTTAAAACATATATGAAGTTATAATCCAATGTTACTTCAATAAAGAAAACTAAAAATAATCCATGATATTAATATCATGACCCTCAGATAATTACACACTGAGATGGGTATTAATCTCTGTAATATTCATCTCAGTAATATACAACTTCAATCTAAGCATAAGAAAATATCAGACAAACCTCAATTAAGAAACACTCTAGAGGGACTTCCCTGGTGGCGCAGTGGTTAAGAATCGCCTGCCAATGCAGGGGACACCACTTTGACCTCTGATCCAGGAAGATCCCACATGCCACGGAGCAACTAAACCCATGCGCCACAACTACTGAGCCTGCACTCCAAAGCCACGAGGCACAATTACTGAGCTCACGTGCCACAACTACTGAAGCCCGTGCACCTAGAGCCCATGCTCCACAACAAAAGAAGCCACCGCACCACAACGAAGAGTAGCCCCCACCCACCACAACTAGAGAAAGCCTGCACTCAGCAACAAAGGCCCAATGCAGCCATAAATTAATTAATTTTTAAAAAAAGACACTCTAGAAAATAACAGACCAGGAATCTTCAAAAGCTTTAATGTCACAAAAGACAAGGAAAAACTAAGGAACTATCACACATTAGAGGAAACTAAGGCAGCATAACAACCAAATCCAACGTGTAATACTAGATTAGGCCTTAGAACAGAAAAAGAATATTAATGTAAAAACTGGTGAAATTGAATACACTTAGTAACTAATATTGCACCAATGTTAATTGCTTACTTCTGATAATTGTACTATAACTCTGTAAGAAGCGAAAAGAATAGGGAAAAAATATCTAAAAGAGATTTAATGGACATAACTAATCACGATGCATCAGTTTATTTGGATTCTTACTCAAATGAAAGTGCTATTAACAAATAGACAACTAGGAAATTTAAAAAACTGATTAGATGTTTGATGATACATGAATTAGGAATTCTTTCTAATTTTGGAGGTATTATGGTCATTATTTTAAAGTCTCTTAAATATTGAAATATTTGTGAATAAAATCATATGCTTGTGATTTGCTTTAAAATAACCTAGGGGTGAGAGGAAAAGTAGGTGGGAATACGGATGAAATAAGACTGGCCTTAAACTGATGTTAAAATGTTGGAAGCCAAGTGATAGGTACATGGAGTTTCTTATATTCTCTCTATATTTGTATACGTTTGAATCTTTTTCCATTAACTAAAAAAAACATGTACATACATATACACGTGCATATATAACACATAACTTAAACAGAATTAACTGTGTACAAACAGCACTAAACTAAAACTATTCCCATCACTTATAAATTTCAACTATGAGTATGAAATTTAACTTACCTCCAAAGCTTCCCAGACACCGAAACGCTACCATTGGCCTAATCTAACCCCAAGCCTGCAACTCTAGAGAGTGCTCTCATGTTGCTTTAACTTCTCAAACCAAAAATCATAGCTCTCAATTCTTTTTGTTTCAATGAGTGATATTAGGTGTCTTCAATGCTAAATTTAAATTAATTTTTATGAATCAGCACAGAAAAAAGCAAACTTTTATTCAGATTCGAGTATTAGTGGTTCTTTGCTGCCTCAACTTCTAAAATACCCTTCGGGGTTTTTGTTTGTTTTTGTGGATTCAGCAGGGTTCAAATAAGAAAACTAGGTAGCTTTGAGGGTATCTTTTCTCAGTCCTGAGAACTTTGTTTCCAATGATTACCTGGGTAACAAAGTTTCATCCCTTTTAGTCCTTGTTAATTAATCTTATTTGAGCCTCAGTCTCTCCTGCACCAATTAATCATTTCCTTAGGTTTCTCCTTCTTCTCTATTAAGATTTCATTAGAGAGCACACTAAGGTTCTTTAATTTAAAAATACCCTACATTCATCATCCATTTTTCTTTTTTGTTTCTGACAATATTCTTAAACACCTTAGAATTACTATAATTTTTAAGACAGACACATTTTTAAAATCGAAGTAAAACATACCAAAATTTTTTTTTTTTTTGGCGGTATGCAGGCCTCTCACTGTTGTGGCCTCTCCCGTTGCGGAGCACAGGCTCCGGACGCACAGGCCCAGTGGCCATGGCTCACGGGCCCAGCCACTCCGCAGCATGTGGGATCTTCCTGGACTGGGGCACGAGCCCGCGTCCCCTGCATTGGCAGGTGGACTCTCAACCACTGCACTACCAGGGAAGCCCCAAAACCATTTTTAAATAGGCTTCACAACAATTTCCTCACCAAAAGGATAGAATTTTGAATTGATACTTTAACACATGCTTGTGACTGTTGATTAAACTCACTTTGTGCACCACTTAATTACCGTTTGTATTTATAATTAATGTAAATCACTGAATTTGTGCTACCTGCCCCACATGCTAGCATCAAAGTAGAATAAAATTCCTTATACACCTGACATACAAAACTTGAGACTGATTGGTTCCTATAAACAAAGCTGGGCCACAATTTTTTAAGATGCCAATGAGAAACACAGTTGGCAAGAAGAGAAGAGAATGGGATTGAATATGAGATGGTGATAGAATCTCAGAAATCCCAGAAGCTACAGATTTCAGAGAATTGAGACTTTAAGTGCAAGTAACAGGAACATGTGGGCAGAAAAGATACTGGACATATTCATATCTTAAAAAAATACATGTATATAGAGAAAAATATAAGGATCGGTCAAATTAACTATGGTACATCTATTCTATAGAATAGTATGCAACAGTTAAAAGGAATAAAGTAAAAAATGTACTGACATAAAGAGCTCCCCAAGACAAGTTAAGAAAAGCAACTTGCAGATTATGTGAATACAATTCCATTTGCATATGTTTTAAAAATATGTACAAATTTATACATGTAATAGAACTTTTATATATTTATGTAAACACAGAAGCTGAAAGAATGCCCACAAAAGTTTGGGGGTATGTCTTTCATATTTTGTTCTGAACGTCTCACCTCTGTACTGTTTTGAACTTTTATAATGAACATTATTTTAATAGTTAATATTATTTAAGTAGTTAAATGGGAGGGAAAGAAAGCAAAGAGAAGCTTATATGAGAAATTTTGGAATGGAGGAAGTTACAACTCTGCTTTTTCATGATTTATCCTAACAGCAGAGACCAAATCCATTTGCCTATTGTGCTTAATTAACTTGGCCATAAAGATTAACAAAAGAAAACTCAAATTCCATTATCTTGTTTAATCACATACCTACTACTTATCCTTCTTTGTTCTTTAAAACAAAATTACAACTAAATATCCCAAAAGCACAGTCAGAAACACTTTTGGTTCTGTAAGAAACCATGATATATGACAATCCAAACCGTCAAACTTTGTAAATAAAAGGATTGCGTCCCAAAAGGATACTCATACTTAGAAAAGCATTTATCATAGACCCCCTTTAATGAAACCAAATGGTTTAAGATATCTTTCTTTTGAACTATATAAGTCATATTATTAATTCCATTACAAGATAGGCATATATGGTGCTGCCATGCCCACAATTTCCTGGAAAGCTAAAATGACGGTAATTTTTCAGAGTTTTGGCAAACTAAATTATTTATACTCCTTCAGTGTAAACTCACAAAGAGAAGGACAACTACTAGATCTAAAAGGAAAAAATTACCTTGTGCCCAAATTACTGAATTATTTAAAAATTTTATTTAGCAACATTGAACCAATAAACTTAAGTTTGGAGCATTTAGTCAAGCTTTCCCAGAGAACTGATTAAAAACGCCATGCGTCCTCCTCCTCAAGGAACAAAACCAACAAAAACAGCCGCTCTGTAAGAAACCTGAAAGTTACCCGAATTACAATGACTAATCAAAGACACCTTGGGGATTTGAAGCACAGCTGCCTAAGTCATTAATACAGAATACGTTATATTACAGAATAAAAAAGGAATCCATGTTGTCAATAATAATAAATTTGACTTCTTGGCTCTCTTTAATCAGGTTTTATGATTTTCAAGTCACTGATGACAGAGTATCCCTTTTTATAGCACAAAAAATATCAAATAACCACCTATGCTATTTCTTAGCCCCCAAACACTTTTATTACATCACACTGACTCACAGAATACAAACAAACAAGAATACAAAGCAGCACCAGTGTCACCAATCATTGTATTTCTCAGGTGGCCATGAAGCTGGGCCTCCCTGGAATCAAGTTTCCCAGGTTCCTCTGCCCAGTGCAGTAAAGCAAACTCAGGTGTCACCTGTGACTCCAGGGATGAACAAAAAAGGTATTAATTACTACCTAAAGCAGGAAAAAAAGACTGGAACAAGAACATGGAAGATTCTTGGTTCGGAAAATAATAAGGAAATGTAGACAATCTGGTTCACAAATGCTCCTTACACTTGTTTACTATGAATTCTGTAGTCACATACAAATCAAATATGTCATGATGGCAGAAATGAGACGTCAATGCAAATAAATAAGTTGTCAATTATCTAACTGCTATAAGGATTTAACAAAAATAAAATCTAGGAGAGGACCTTCAAGATGGCAGAGGAATAAGATGTGGAGATCACCTTCCTCCCCACAAATACATCAAAAAGACATCTACATGTGGAACAGCTCCTACAGAACACCTACTGAACGCTGGCAGAAGACCTCAGACTTCCCAAAAGGCAAGAAGCTCCTCACATACCTGGGTAGGACAAAAGAAAAAAGAAAAAACAGACCAAAAAAAAGGGACGGGACCACACCACCCAGAGGGAGCTGTGAAGGAGGAAAGGTTTCCACACACTAGGAAGCCCCTTCACTGGTGGAGACAGGGAGTGGCAGGGGGGAAGCTTCAGAGCCACGGAGGAGAGCGCAGCAACAGGGGTGCGGAGGGCAAAGCGGAGAGATTCCCGCACGGAGGATCGGTGCCAACCAACACTCACCAGCCCGAGAGGCTTGTCTGCTCACCCCCAGGGGTGGGCAGGGGCTGGGAGCTGAGGCTCGGGCTTCGGGTGGATCCCAGGGAGAGGACTGGGATTGGCTGCGTGAAGACAGCCTGAATGGGGCTAGTGCACCACGGCTAGCCTAGTTGGGAGGGAGTCCGGGAGAAGTCTGGAGCTGCTGAAGAGACAAGAGACCATTGTTTCGGGGTGCACGAGGAGAGGCGATTCAGAGCACTGCCTAAACGAGCTCCAGAGACAAGGGCGAGCCGCGGCAATCGGTGCAGACCCTAGAGACAGGCATGAAACGCGAAGTCTACTGCTGCCGCCACCAAGAGGCCTGTGTGTGAGCACAGGTCACTCTCCACACCTCCCCTCCCGAGAGCCTGTGCAGCCCGCCACTGCCAGGGTCCCGTGATCCAGGGACAACTTCCCCGGGAGAACAGGCACACCTCAGGCTGGTGCAACGTCACGCTGGCCTCTGCCGCCACAGGCTCACCCCGCATTCCCTACCCTGCCCCACCTGAGTGAGCCAGAGGCCCAGAGTCAGCTGCTCCTTTAACCCCTCCTGTCTGGGTGAAGACCAAACGCCAGAGGGCGACCTACATGCAGAGGTCGGGCGAAACCCAAAGCTGAACCCAGGAGCTGTGTTCTGAACAAAGAAGAGAAAGGGAAATGTCTCCATGCAGCCTCAGGAGCAGTGGATTAATTCCCCACAATCAACCTGATGTACCCTGCATCTGAGGAATACCTGAATAGACAACAAATCATCCAAAAATTGAAGTGGACTTTGGGAGCAACTGTACACTAGGGGTGTGCCTTCTGCATATAATTTGCTTCTAGCTTTATGTTCATCTTAGTTTACGATCTAGAGCTTATTATCATTGGTAGATTTGTTTATTGATTAGGTGGCTCTCTCCCTTTCTTTTATATACATATTATATTTATATATACTAATTTAAATATCTATATATTTTTTCTTTTCGTGACTGTGTTTGTGTATGTTTCTTTGTGTGATTTTGTCTGTATAGGTTTGCTTTTACCATTTGCCCTAAGGTTCTGTCTGTCCATGATTTTTTACTAGTTTTTAGCACTTGTTATCATTGGTGGATTTGTTTATTGCTTTGGCTGCTCTCTTCCTTTATTTAAAATTACTTTTTTATTTTAATAACTTCATTTTCTTTCTTTTTTTTTTTTCTTTTCTCCCTTTTCTTCTGAGCCGTGTGGCCGGGTGTCTGGCTTGAGCCTCTGAGGTTGGAGAGCCAAGTTCAGGACATTGGACCACCAGAGACCTCCTGGCCCCTCGTAATATCAATCAGTGAGAGCTCTCCCAGAGATCTCTGTCTCAAGGCTACGACCCAGCTCCACTCAACAACCAGCAAGCTCCAGTGCTGGACACCTCATGCCAAACAACTAGCAAGACAGGAACACAACCACACCCAGTAGCAGAGAAGCTGCCTAAAATCATAGTAAGTTCACAGACGCCCCAAAACACACCACTGGACGCAGTCCTTCCCACCAGAAAGACAAGATCCAGTCTCATCTACCAGAACACAGGCACCAGTCCCCTCCGCCAGGAAGCCTACAAAACCCACTGAACCAACGTTACCAACTAGGGGCAGACACCAAAAACAATGGGAACTATGAAACTGCAGCCTGCAAAAAGGAGACCCTAAACACAGTAAGTTAAGTAAAATGAGAAGACAGAGAAACACAGCAGATGAAGGAGCAAGGTAAAAACCCACCAGACCAAACAGAGAAAGAGGAAATAGGCAGTCTACCTGAAGAAGAATTCACAGTAATGATAGTAAACATGATCCAAAATCTTGGAAATAGAATGGAAGAAATACAAGAAACATTTTAGCAGAACTTAGAAGAACTAAAGAGCAAAGAAACAATGATGAACAACACAATAAATGAAATTAAAAATTCTCTAGAAGGAATCAATAGCAGAATAACTGAGGCAGAAGAACAGATAAGTGACCTGGAAGATAAAAGAGTGGAAATTACTATAGCAGAGCACAATACAGAAGAAAGGTTGAAAAGAATTGAGGACAGTCTCAGAGACCTCTGGGACAACATTAAATGCACCAACATTCAAATTATAGGGGTCCCAGCAGAAGAACAGAAAAATAAAAGGACTGAGAAAATATTTGAAGAGATTACACTTGAAAACTTCACTAACGTGGAAAGGAAATAATCAAGTCCAGGAAGTACAGAGAGTCCCATATAGGAAAAATCCAAAGAGAAACATACCAAGACACATATTAATCAAACTATCAAAAATTGATAACAAAGAAAAAATATTAAAATCAGCAAGGGAAAAGCAACAAATAACATACAAGGGAATAACATACAAGGGAATCCGCATAAGGTTAACAGCTGATCTTTCAGCAGAAACTCTGCAAGCCACAAAGGAGTGGTAGGCCATATTTAAAGTGCTGAAAGAGAAAAACCTACAAGCAAGATTACTCTACCCAGTAAGGATCTCATTCAGATTCGACAGAGAAATTAAAACCTTTACAGACATGCAAAAGTTAACAGAATTCAGCACCACTAAACCAGCTTTACAACAAATGCTGAAGGAACTTCTCTAGGCAGGAAACACAAGAGAAGGAAAAGACCTACAATAACAAACCCAAAACAATTAAGAAAATGGTAATAGGAACATACATATCAATAATTACCTTAAATGTAAGTGGGTTAAAATGCTCCAACCAAAAGACACAGACTAGCTTAATGGATACAAAAACAAGACCCATCTATATGCTGTCTACAAGAGACCCACTTCAGACCTAGGGACACATACAGAGTGAAAAGTGAGTGGATAGAAAAAGACATTCCATGCAAATGGAAATAAAAAGAAGGCTGGAGTAGCTATTCTCATCAGACAAAATAGACTTTAAAATAAAGACTATTAGAAGAGACAAAGAAGGACACTACATAATGATCAAGGGATCAATCCAAGAAGAAAATATCACAATTGTAAATATGCACCCAACATAGGAGCACCTCAATACATACAGCAAATGCTAACAGTCATAAAAGAGGAAATTGACAGTAACACAATAAGAGCAGGGGACTTTAACACCTCACTTTCACCAATGGATAGATCATCCATAATGAAAATAAATAACGACACACGAGCTTTAAATGATACATTAAACAAGAGAGACTTAATTGATATTTATAGGACACTCCATCCAAAAACAACAGAATACACTTTCTTCTCAAGTGCTCATGGAACATACTCCAGGATAGATCATATCTTGGGTCACAAATCAAGCCTTGGGAAACTTAAAAAAACTGAAATCATATCAAGTGTCGTTTCTGACCACAATGCTATGAGACTGGGTATCAAATACAGGAAAAAATCTGTAAAAAATACAAACACATGGAGACTAAACAATGTGCTACTAAATAACCAAGAGATCACTGAAGAAATCGAAGAGGAAATCAAAAAATACCTAGAAACAAATGACAATGAAAACACGAAGACCCAAAGCCTATGGGATACAGCAAAAGCAGTTCTAAGAGAAGAGTTTATAGCAATACAATCCTACCTCAAGAAACATCTCAAATAAAAAACCTAACCTTACACCTAAAGCAATTAGAAAAAGAAGAACAAAAAAACCCCAAAGTTAGCAGAAGGAAAGAAATCATAAAGATCAGATCAGAAATACATGAAAAAGACATAAAGGAAACAATAGCAAAGATCAAAAAACTAAAAGCTGGTTCTTTGAGAAGATAAAATTGATAAACCATTCACCAGGCTCATCAAGAAAAAAGGGAAAAGACTCAAATCAACAGAATTAGAAATAAAAAAGGAGAAGTAACAACTGACACTACAGAAATACAAAGGATCATGAGAGATTACTACAGCAACTACAGGCCAATAAAATGGACAACCTGGAAGAAAGGGACAAATTCTTAGAAAAGCACAAATTTCCAAGACTGAACCAGGAGGAAATAGAAAATATACACAGACCAGTCACAACCACTGAAATTGAAACCGTGATTAAAAATCTTCCAACAAACAAAAGCCCATTTAGAGAAGAGCTAATACCTATCCTTCTCAAACTCTTCCAAAATATAGCAAAGGGAAGACTCCCAAACTCATTCTACAAGGCCACCATCACACTGATACCAAAACCAGACAAAGATGTCACAAAAAAAGAATACTACAGGCCAATATCACTGATGAACACAGATGCAGAAATCCTCAACAAAATGCTAGCAAACAGAATCCAGCAGCACATTAAAAGGATCATGCACCATGATCAAGTGGGGTTTATCCCAGGAATGCAAGGATTCTTCAATATACACAAATCAATGTGATACAGCATATTAACAAATTGAAGGATAAAAACCATATGGTCATATCAATAGATGCATCAAAAGTTTTCAACAAAATTCAACACTCATTTATGTTAAAAAAAAAAAAAAAACTCCAAAAAGTAGGCATAGAGGGAACTTACCTCAATAAAGGCCATATATGCAAACCCACAGCCAACATCATTCTCAGTGGTGAAAACGGAAACCGCTTCCACTAAGATCAGGAACAAGACAAGGTTGCCCACTCTCATCACTGCTATTCAACGTAGTTTTGGAAGTTTCAGCCACAGCAATCAGAGAAGAAAAAGAAATAAAAGGAATCCAAATCGGAAAAGAAGTAAAGCTGTCACTGTTTGCAGATGACATGATACTATACATAGAGAATCCTAAAGATGCTACCAGAAAACTACAAGAGCTAATCAATGAATTTGGAAAAGTAGCAGGATACAAAATTAATGTACAGAAATCTCTTGCATTCCTCTACACTAATCATGAAAAATCTGAAAGAGAAATTAAGGAAACATTCCCATTTACCACTGCAACAAAAAGAATAAAATACCTAGGAATAAACCTACCTAAGGAGACAAAAGGCGTGTATGCAGAAAACTATAAGACACTGATGTAAGAAATTAAAGATACAAACAGATGGAGAGATATACCATGTTCTTAGATTGGAAGAATCAATATTGTGAAAATGAGTCTACTACCCAAAGCAATCTACAGATTCAATGCAATCCCTATCAAACTACCAATGGCATTTTTCACAGCACTACCACAAAAAATTTCAGTCTGTATGCAAACAGAAAAGACCCCAAAGCACCAAAACAATCTTGAGAAAGAAAAATGGAGCTGGAGGAATCAGGCTACCTGACTTCAGACTATGCTACAAAGCTACAGTAATCAAGACAGTATGGTACTGGCACAAAAACAGAAATACAGATCAATGGAACAGGATAGAAAGCCCAGAAATAAACCCATGCACATATGGTCACCTTATCTATGATAAAGGAGACAAGAATATACAATGGAGAAAAGACAGCCTCTTCAAAAAGTGGTGCTGGGAAAACTGGACAGCTACATATAAAAGAATGAAATTAGAACACTCCCTAACACCAACACAAAGAGAAACTTAAAATGGATCAAAGACCTAAATATAAGGCCAGACAGTATAAAACTCTTAGAGAAAAACATAGGCACAACACTCTATGACATAAATCAGAGCAAGATCCTTTTTCACCCACCTCCTAGAGAAATGGAAATAAAAACAAAAATAAACAAATGGGACCTAATAAAACTTAAAAGCTTTTGCACAGCAAAGGAAACCATAAACAGAAAGAGAACACTCAGAATGGGAGAAAATATTTGCAAAGGAAGCAACTGACAAAGGATTAATCTCCAAAATATATAAGCAGCTCATGCAGCTCAATATCAAAAAAACAAACAACTCAATCGAAAAATGGGCAGAAGACCTAAATGGACATTTCTCCACAGAAGATATACAGATTGCCAACAAACACACAAAAGGATGCTCAACATCACTCATCATTAGAGAAATGCAAATCAAAACCTCAATGACCTATCACCTCGCACTGGTCAGAATCGCCATCATCAAAAAGTCTACGCACAATAAATGCTGGAGAGGGTGTAGAGAAAAGGGAACACTCTTGCACTGTTGGTGGGAATGTAAATTGATACAGCCACTATGGGGAACAGTATGGAGGTTTCTTAAAAAACTAAAACTATAACTACCATATGACCCAGCAATCCCACTACTGGGCATATACCCTGAAAGAACCATAATTCAAAAAGAGTAATGTACCACAATGTTCACTGCAGCACTATTTACAACAGCCAGGACATGGAAGCATCCTAAGTGTCCATCAACAGATGAATGGATAAAGAAGATGTGGCACATATATACAATGGAATATTATTCAGCCATAAAAAGAAACGAAATTGAGCTATTTGTAGTGAGGTGGATGGACCTAGAGTCTGTCATACAGAGTGAAGTAAGTCAGAAAGAGAAAAACAAAAACAAACACCATATACTAACACATATATATGGAATCTAAAAAAAAAAGGTTCTGATGAACCTAGGGGCAGGACAGGAATAAACAAGCAGACATAGAGAATGCACTTGCAGACACGGGGAGAGGGAAGGGTAAGCTGGGACAAAGTGAGAGTGTAACAGTGACATATATACACTACCAAATGTAAAACAGGTAGTGGGAAGCAGCTGCATAGCAGGGAAGCAGCTGCATAGCACAGGGAGGTTAGCTGGGTGCTTTGTGACCACCTAGAGGGGTGAGATAGGGAAAGTGGCAGGGAGACACAAGAGGGAGGGGATATGGGGGTATATGTATATGTATAGTTGATTTACTTTGTTATACAGTAGAAACTAGCACACCATTGTAAAGCAATTATACTCCAATAAAGATGTTAAAAAATTTTTTTAAATCTATAAAAACAAAACAACTGAAGTCTTTTTTATTTCTATTTGGGAGAAAACATGTCAAAATGAGATGTATGGACAACTCAGTAAGATATAAAATAAATGAGATATAACTATTAGAAAAGAGGAAAACTGATTTGTATATAATATAGTTATCAAGAAAACTTTAAAAAATTGACTAAAAGTATTAGGATTAATACAGGCACTCAGGAAAAAGGAGTTAGTACCAAAATGCATAGCACCACACACACACACACTCACAAAATCAAAGACATACCTGTGTCAATTCTCCCCAAACTGATTCACAGATTCAATGTAATCCCAATCAAAATTACAGTAGGGTGTTTGTAGGAATTGACATGTTGATTCTAAAACACTTATGGAAAGTCAAAGGAACTAGAAAAGTTCAGTTTTGAGAAAGAACAACAAAGTTGAACAACTTGCTTACTTCATTTCAAGACTTCACTATGAAAGTACAATAATCCAGACAGTGTGGTACTGGCAAAAAGACAGACACAAAGAACAACAGAATGAAATAGAGAACCCAGAAGTAGCCCCAACAGCCAAATGATTTTTTACATGGCACAAAGGAATTCAATGGAAAAAGGATCATCTTTTCAGTAAAATATACTAGAACTGAACATTTATATGCAAAAAAGTGAAAACTCAATCCTTCCATCACACCATGAACAAAAATTAAGCCAAAATTAATCATATACCCCAAAGTTAAAACCTCTAGAAAAAAACCCAAGGAAACATTTTTGTGACCTTGGGGTCACAAAACTTTCTTATATACAACACTAAAAACAATCCATATAAGATAAAATTGATAAACTGGGCTTGCTTTTCTAAAGGCACTGTTAGAAAAATGAAAAGGCAAGCCACAGATTGATGAATATGTTCATCAAAACATATCTGACAAAGGACTTGTATTTAGGACATTTAAAGAATTCTCATAATTCAGTAATAAAGAGACAACTCAATTTAAAAAGGAGGGTGCAGCTGAGAAAGGGTTAATTTCCAAAATATACAAACAGCTCATACAACTCAGTATCAAAAAAAAAACCCAATCAAAAAATGGGCAGAAGACCTAAATAGACATTTCTCCAAAAAAGACACACAGGTGGCCAACAGGCACGTGAAAAGATGCTCAACATGCCTAATTATTAGAGAAATGCAAATCAAAACCACAATGAGCAATCACCTCACACTGGGGAGAATGGCCATCATCAAAAAGTCTACAAATAATAAATGCTAGAGAGGGTGTAAAGAAAAGGGAACTCTCCTACACTGTTGGTGGGAATGTAAATTGGTGCAACCACTACAGAAAACAGTATGGAGATTCCTTAAAAAAACTAAAAAAACCATATGATCCAGCAATCCCACTCCTGGGCATATATCCAGAAGAGACAAAAACTCTAATTTGAAAAGATACATACACCCCAATGTTCATAGCAGCAGTATTTACAACAGCCACGACATGGAAGCAACCTAGGTGTCCATCAACAGATGAATGGATAAAGATGTGGTATACATATACAATGGAATACTACTCATCCATAAAACAGAATAAAATATCACTATTTTCAGCAACATGGATGGACCTAGAGTATATCCTAAGTGAAGTAAGTCAGAGAAAGTCAAGTATTATAATCACTTACATGTGAAATCTAAAAAATAATACAAATGAATCTATTTACAAAACAGAAACAGACTCACAGACATAGAAAATAAACTTATGGTTACCAACAGGGATGGCAGGGAGGAATAAATTAGAAGTATGGGATTAACAGATACACACTACTATATACAAAATAGATGAGCAACAAGAATTTACTGTATACCACAGGGAATGAAGTTCAATATCTTGTAATACCCTATAATGGAAAATAATATGAAAAAGAACATATATAACTGAATCACCGTGCTGTACACCTGAAACTAACACGATATGGTAAATCTACTATACTTCAATTTGAAAAAAGGGTAGGGGAGGAGGCAAAAGATTTGATCAGATACTTCACTGAAAATATAGGGATCAAAATAAGCACATGGAAAGATGCTCAAAATCATTAGTTATCAAGGAAATGCAAATTAAAACCACACTGAGCTACAACTACACACACATCAGAATGGCTAAAATTAAAAGGATTAACCATACCAAGTGTTAGCAAGGATGCATAACTTGAACTCTCAAACACTGCTGGGGGTGATGTAAAATGGTACAACCACTTTGGAAAACAGTAGGGTAGTTCCTTAAAATGTGAAAAAAATGACCCAGCTATTTCAATCTTAGATATTTACCCAAGAGAAATAAAAGCATATGCCCACACAAAGACCTGTAGACCTGTACACATATACTCACAGCAGCTTTGTTTATAATAACCAAAGTTGGAAACAACCCAAATTGTTCAATAAGGGGTGAATGGATAAACAAATTCTGTTATGGCCAATGTATTATTATTACTCAGCTACAACACTGATAAATCCCCAAAATAATTATGCTGAGCGAAATGCCAGACAAAAGCAAATACTTACTGTATGATACCATTTATATAAAATTTTAGAAAATATAAACTGATTTGAACTGACAAGAAAAAAACAAACAAACCCAGTGCTGTCCTGGGCCCAAGGGGGACGGTGGAGTGCAATAAAGAAAATAGAATTAAAGTAAGGCACAAGGAATCTTTTTGGAGTTATTTTCTACATTTAAATATTGTTTGAATGAACCAAATGAGGGAGTGTAGAATTATGACAATTATATTACATGAGTTACCCAGAATCTACATATCTATAACTAAACCAAAAAACAAAAATAACTCAATCAGTAAAGGTGACTACATGATTAAGCATACAAAAAATGAACTTAGAATATTTATTCATAGGTTTAAAAAGACATAACAGGAAGAGGGAACAAAAATTAGTAATCTTTTGTTATTTTAGTAGTGGTGATGGCTTCATGGGTATATACATAGGCCAAAATTCACCCAATTATATACTTTTAATATGTGCAGCTCACTGTACATCAATGGTACCACAGTAAAGCTGTTAAGAAAAAGGAACTAGCCAACCCGTCCTTACCTACTCCCTATTCGCAACCTGATGCCATTGGAGGGGGGAGGATTCAGAAAATTAGCAAGGAAATAAAATTAACTATAATGAAGATTGCAAGAATACAGTGAAATAAGAATGCATATACCCAACTGATGTAATAAATCATAGGGAACAGAAACAGCTTACACCACTGATACACTGATCGAAGAAAATAGAAAAAAGGAAGATAATAATATACAGAATCAACATTATACTTTGGTTTTTCTTCTTAAATTGATACATTCCCCCCCCTGCAGTTATCTCATTTATACAAGGTTAAAAAAAAAAAAATCACAAAAACATACAAGAACTGAAATGATAAATTTTTATAATTCATTTCTTTTTCACTCTACAGACACGTGTTTTGTAAATAAAAAGCTGTATAATTATATATTTTTTTAAAACTCAATTTTCTGCATTTACCAATAGAGGATTTTTTTTTTTTACTATCCGTTTATCTACAATGCAGGATAATTCCATATTTTTTTAAAAAGAGAATAAACAATTATATAAACTAAGAAAGATGATGCATTCAAATTATACTTTCGTGTAAACTTTTTAGAAAATCTTCGAGATTTTATCAAGAAAATAAAACGAGCAGTATGTTTTCTAACTAATTACTGCTTAATATTCTGGGTTGCATGAAAAAATCCATAGCAACCTACAAAATTCTCAGACACTCTCCACAGCAATCTATTAAAAGATCAAGTGAGTTAGTCTATCGAGTTAAACAATGTATTTTAAAAATCACAGATGAAATTGACAGTAATTCCACACTTCAAATTGGGGTTGTGTGCCATGATCCAAAGCAGGCTATTATTACATTAAATACTACTTATTTCTGAAAGACAAATTTTAACAGAAAATTAAAATACACTATGTCTTAACAGTTATTTTCTACATTTAAATATTATTTGAATGAACCAAATGAGGGAGTGTAGCATTATCATTATGACAATTATGTTACATGAGTTACCCAGAATCTACATGTCTATAACTAAACCAAAAAACAAAACAAACAAAAATAACTCAATCACTAAAGGAGACTACATGATTAAGCATACAAAAAATGAACTTAGGATATTTATACATAGGTTTAAAAAGAAAAATAACAGGAAGAGGGAACAAAAATTAGTTTATAGAGCAATGATTTTTTAAAAAGTAAAAGGCAAAAAGTAAAAGACATGAGGAAAACACAAAGCCAAAGTGTAAATCCATCTGAACACATCCCTCTTTAACTGCTCTGGCGTGAAAAAGGCACTGAATATTGTAAAATGTTACCAAGTATTTTCAAGTGAGAGGGTGCCTAGATCAGCCAAATAAGTATTTTTATCCTTGAACACGACCTTCAAGTGGAAGAAGGTTTATCACTGTAAAAGCTTAATCGTAAAAGCTCTTTTACATCGCTCTGAGTATGCTTAATGAATAACTTTCAGACATGCATTTGATTCCTCAAATTGCAAGGATGGTAACTACTATTTCTACTAATCTATAAGATCCTTCATCATCTGGCCCCTGCTGATGTCACCAGCCTCATTACAAACTGCCTATAGTTCCCAAATATATCCCTGCTCGTTCATGCATCAACATCCATATATTCCCTCTATGTGGACTGTCCTTATTTATTTCATGGCATACAACTTCAAGACTCAGCTCATCACTTTCTTCTCCATGATGTCTGTACCCTCACTCTAGGTTTGCCTTTAGTGCTCTGCTGGCACTCTGTACACATTTCCTATAACACACATCTTAAGGAAGTTCATATATGCTATGTTGTTTGTGTTAGACTTTGAAGGTTTCACAAAGGAAATTGCCAATTTAACACCACAGTCTAAATTACCACAAAAACACAGAGAACTTGACAAATCTGAATGAACTTGCAAATTTAAACATCAGATTTCAGACCCTGATTTATCCCAATAAAATGAGGCTATTCAGTGAGGATTAATAAAAACATGATTATTTGAGAGTGGTTTTAATTTCTCCTTTATACTGTTTTACAAAATCTTCCCTAATATCAGTTTATTTTTTAATCAAAAAATATTATTAAAGAGGCAGAAAGGTCTCTTTAATCCCACATTTGAAAGTCCAATGTTATTTTTCAAATAAATAAAATACTTAAAAAACCACGTAACAGAATACTGAACAGTAACCAAAATGAAAGCGAAACAAGCAAAAAAACAAACAGGAAAAAAGTTTCAGATACTCTAATTTGAAATCAAGAAATTTATTTTGCCAGTTATAAATACAAGTATAGTCTGATCTCTTAAAAATTCAACCTCAGGGCTTCCCTGGTGGCGCAGCGGTTGAGAGTCCGCCTGCCGATGCAGGGGACGCGGGTTCGTGCCCCGGTCCGGGAGGATCCCACGTGCCGCAGAGCAGCTGGGCCCGTGAGCCATGGCCGCTGAGCCTGCGCGTCCGGAGCCTGTGCTCCGCAACGGGAGACACCACAACAGTGAGAGGCCCGCGTACAGCAAAAATAAAAAAAAAAAAAAAAAAAAAATTCAACCTCAAAGCAGTTCTAAGGATGTCCATGCCTTCCTCTTCTCTTTTCTCTCTATACATGTAAAACCTGCATCACTAAAAATAATAGTCTCTGTAGTAAATAATTTATCACATCAGTTTCCTTTAGCTTTTATTTTTATTTAAAGGATAGTATCAATGTAGCCACTTTGCATATGTGTAAACTTTTTCAAATGATGATAAATCTAAAAGACTGCTTAATAAAAAACCATTGTTTCAGAGGATGATTCTCATGGAGACACTGTCTCTTTGCTCTTCAGCCAGCTACAGTTTAATCTTTTAAAAAGTGAGTTACTCCACTGATCAAAGAACTCCAAGCTATTGCTTTCCATTAGAATTTCCTCATAGCCATGATACACCATTTTAAACTGTTCCCTAATATATTTATTTTGCCATCTTTCCTATAGTTTAAGTTCACTAGTTATTTACACGATAATAATATATTGCTTCAGTATGCAGCAAATTATAAGAAATTATGTTAGTCTGTCCTCCCTCCTTCCCCAAACTAGTAGACTAGTTTCACTCTAAAACTTCACCCCCAGTTATTCACTGCGAACAACTCAAAACAATTCATCAAGACGGCTGGTGGCCTGTCAGAGCTATATAAAAGAACCATAAATCGCCCTGTGTTTAGTTTGGAGGTAATTATTACCTTTCCACTATATATTTAGAAACAATGACATTAACACAGTCATTCTCTTATGTTAGAAACCACAATGACATTAACACAGTCATTCTCTTATGTTAGAAACCACAGTGGTGTCCTAGTTCCCACTGGATCAAATTTAAATTCTATCAACCAACTCCAGTTAACCAGTCCAAAATTATTTTCAACTTAAATTTAATTGGTATTCCCTACTCCCACAGTAATATATATATAATATATATTATATATATATTATATATATATATATATTATGTATATATATCCAACTCTACTCTGGCATTTATCACAGTTTTATTAATTTTTTATTTATATACCTATCACAGCTACTGGACCTAAAGCTCCTCCTTGGAAGGGAAGATGTTTTATTCACATAATAGACAATGAACAATCAATGAATGAACTAATAAGCAAGCAAATACCAAATCACCTTTCTCTTAAGATCCATCTCTATATCTGCTTTATCCTGCTTCTAAACTTTTACTCCAGCTATTCTCTCCAACTGAAATGCCATCTCTTCTCTTGTTTATTAATCTAAAACCTTACAGGATGATAGGGAGACCGAGACTGAAACTGCAGCTATAAAAGCCCTTTGTATTTTGGGATTCATACTTTAAAAAGAACAACAATACTAGACAGCTAATTAAATAAGGTATCAATGATGTATATATTAAATCAAAGTTATTTATTCAATCTATGCATATTAGACATTTTTATGCTTTCCCCTTTCCCTTTTCTGTACTTCAACCAGATGCTTACCAATTTTTCTTCGTTATAGGTAATATGCATACAGTAAAAAGGCATTTTTGTGTTTATATGTAAGATCTATCAGCTGAAAATCTAATTATGTGACTTAAAACTTAATAAAAAGTGATTGCCTCTGGGAAGCAAAAATGCAGGAATGGAGAAGGATAAGATAGGGTAATGATTTTTTTTTATTATAAATGTTTTGGTACTACTTGACTTTTGAAACTATGTAAACTTAAAACTGAAAAAAAATTTAGAAGAACATGTGGTGATATTGCCTCTCTGGCAGGTAGGGTAGGTGTTTGTGAACTAGAACCAATTTTTCCATAACCCTATTATCTAATTGCTTCTTAGATTTCCAATCTGCCTTCATTTTTAAAGTGTAGTCTTCCTTCTGATTTTCCTGTCAGCCTGATCTGTCTTAAGTCTCTGAAACAGCAAACAGCGCCAGCATCAGCTGGGAGCTTGTTAAATACGCAAATAATCATGTCTCATCCCAGATCTTCAAAGCAGAAACTTCAATTGGGATCCAGCAATCTGTGTTTAAGAAGCCCTCCACGGGCTTCCCTAGTGGCGCAGTGGTTGAGAGTCCGCCTGCCGATTCAGGAGACACGGGTTCGTGCCCCGGTCCGGGAAGATCCCACATGCCGCAGAATGGCTGGGGCCGTGAGCCATGGCCGCTGAGCCTGCGCGTCCGGAGCCTGTGCTCCACAACGGGAGAGGCCACAACAGTGAGAGGGCCCGCTTACCGCAAAAACAACAACAACAACAAAAAGTCCTCCACATGATTCTTATGTACACTAAAGTTTGAGAATGACTACTATAATGGTTCAACATTCTCTTTTCCTGACTCCTTCCTTCAGGAAGGCTGCAATCTGTCAATTTCCACACAACCATGTATGTAAGTGCACAGCCCACACAGAAGATCAGTTCTGCTTAACATAAATACCTGGGGAGAAGGCACCAATTATGATAAACACTGCTCTTTATTCTGCCCTCTAATATCCAGGGACTGATAGGTGTTTAATGATAAATTTGAAATGTCATAAGTGTTTAATGAAAAGAAATAGTACGAAAAGGTTGCCCTGGAGAACCTGTCACCAAATAAAAGTATCCTTTTTAACTGTAAGGTGCAACAAAGAACTACTATAACAGTAAAAAACTGAGTGTACATAAAATATCACATTTTTGACCACTTTTACTGTCTCTTAATTCTTACAATCAAATAAAACCACAGAACATGTCCTATAGCATATGCTCATAAATGCTAATAAACCAAAACACAGCTTCTAAGGATTATTTTTAAATTAAAATTTTAAAACTTTATAGTAGCAAAGAAGGACAGCTTAAATTTAATAAAGGACTCAAATAAAAATATTGTTTTTTTAAATGTCACATCATAAAGTGTGTTCAATACTTCACGACAATAAATATTTGGAAAAGTCAACTCCCATTCTAAAGATAAAAAGCTAATATGGACCCTGGAACATTACTGAAATCAACTGAATGTCTGTTGGAACAGAGGTACTGTGATCATAATCTGTTGGTAGTTTTAGTTTCTAAAAAATTATCAGTATAAAATTAAAGTGACTCTAAAGGCCAGAGTCTAACTTAGCAAGATTTTTTTGTAATTTTATTCTACTTTGGTATATCTTAAATTTCAAAAAATTTTAAACAAACACAAAAATATTAACATTCAGATGCTATCAAGGGCTTGGAGAAGGGTTACTTTCTTCAATAAAGTCTTTATTGAATATGTTAAAATGGCAATTTAACGTATTCAATATGATCTCAGGATGAAAATAACAGACGTATAATTCATTATTAACGTAAGAACAACATTCTACAATATACACATTTCTATATATCATATTTAGCACAGGAAAATTTCTGGGATATTCATGGACATAAACACGTTAGCTTAGATTTACTAGAAACTAAGAGGTGCATGTTACGTTACATGTATCAAATAATCCCACCATTATTAAGTAAAAATTCTACACTTTAATCACAATAAAGAAAAACTAGACACATCTGCATGATGGTCAATCACTAAAATGACTCAAAATGAAAACCATGAAAAAATTTCTGATTATTTATAATGCATGCACCTACTCAAGCTCAACTGTAAGTTCTGGCTTACTCCTCATAAATGTTATACCATAGTGTAGTAAAATCAGCTTAAGAAAAATAATTCTCTCTTACAAAACAAAAGTGCCGTTTCATATAGTCTTATCCATTCTTTTTAAAGAAGGTAACTTCTCAAACAGAATCAGGAACGTATCTTTAAAAGTCTCTTAAACACAGCTTAACTATAAAATTTCAAAGTGTAAAAATTATTAATTTCCATAACAGCAATTCTTAATCATCAGAATAATGAAGAGACATACAGGTCACACAGGGTTAAATTTGATGTACACTCCTCCTAGGTGAACTGGACCTTAGAATCTTTTTCCAAAGGCAGCCTGCCCTGCTAGACCACAACTTTAAACAAGTTGAGATCAGAACCAATACAGCTACTAAAAATCTTAGTCCCTACAGGTTCCAAGAAGAATGAGACAATGACTGAGTAGGCTGGACCCGTCTCCCATGCCGCCAAGTGAGTAAAGGGGAACCCTGCCAAGCACGCTGTAATTGTCACCTTCCTCATTTCCCAGTTAAGCTCATATTAAGACAGTAAGAAAATGCAGAGAACTGGAGATGCTGCACTCCACAGGATTCCTGCCCCCATGTTCCTTAACAAGTTTCCCCATTTCACTGAGTTAAGCCCTGGGCTTATAATGAAACCAGCCTTCAAGGCGTGCACATATTCTCCAGTGCATACAGATTAATGTAAGTTTTTATACTACTCCTCATACAACAGAGTAAGAATACTTTAAAGAATACATATTCACAAAACTGAATATTCAACTCTAAACAAAATTTCCGTAAAATCTCTATACTTCATTAGTTGATATACAAATTAACATGTTCTAAACCAATATGCTAGGGGAAATGCTTTTGGTGTTTCTCCTTTCAACAACACAGTCTAGAGTATACTGTCCTATTCCAATTTTTTTTAACGTTATTACTTTGGTAAAATACACGTAGGGAGCAATTAAAACTTTCATGATCATGTCCTTTCTTTTACAGTCTAATTACGGATTGATTTTTAAAAGACAACTTATGAGTCACTAGGGAGAAATTATTTTGCACTTCCCAAGAGGTTATGATTCAGTCTATATTTATGAACTACAATTTTGAAATTTAATGAGATTTTTGGCAGTTGTAAATAATTAAAGCCTCTGGTATTTCTCCCTGGAAATTAGTGAAGTATGTTGGAATTTTTAATAAATTTCATCTCATTGCCTTTTCATAAAAGCCTATAAGCCTGTAATAAAAGCGTTAAATATGAGAGAAGTAAAAACTGGAAGGGAAAGGAGAATGAGAAGTGGAAAACGGGGTAAGACTGGTTTGAATACTTGAAGGACTGGCTAGGTAACAGAAAGTTAGTTTCGCTAAATTGGTTGTTCCAAGATGATTCAGCAGAGATCAAAAAACTCTGGTATTAATAGTAACTACAAATAATCTACCTGAGTTTGAGGAGGGGTAAGAAATTGGGAAAGTAAAAGAAAGGTAACAAATCAGTGATTCTCTGATAAAAACTAAGCAGAGAAACACTACTATTGATATCATTCTTTCTTCCAATCCCAACCAATGGCAGCTAATTGTGAAGTAGAGTCCCAAAGACTCTATACACTAAATATCTTTTTCAGAAATGACAAAGAAACTGGCACAAGGAGAAATTAATGTTAGTTTACACCAAATTCCAAAAATAATTTTTCCACTTGAAAAAGTTCTACTGCACCACACCAATTTCAGTTTCATTTTACACAACTATAGACTGTTCTCCAAACCTAAGGCCTCAGAAGCCCTTTACTATTCTTTCTACAAATTCACTTCTGAGTTCCAGAGGTTCAACATTACCAAATCCAAACTCTAATCTCAAACCCTGACACCTCTGCCTTTCACTACAGTTCCACATTTACAACTGCCTACAGTGCATCACCATTTGGCTACTTTTCCATTAGTATCAAATGGGTAATATCTCCTTGTCATTATCACCTCTTCTTTCCCAATGTCCTCAGGAAAGAACCATTCTTAAACATTAAAAATCGTAGAACCAGATGTCAGCAACAATGGTGGAGTAGGAAACCCCCCAATAGTTAACTCCTCCACAAAAGCAACAAATACACTGGTAAAAATTGTCAAAACCAACTTTTCCAGAATTCTGGAAACTAGTGGAAAGCTTGCAGTAACCAGGTAAATGTTTAGTCAAGGAAAAATAGCTGAATCTCAGTCAGAGAGCCTTGGGCTGGTCTTGAAGACAACAGCTCATGGTCCCAGAACGGGTACCCAGTATCAGAGGGAACAGAACAGACCTTATTCTCAGACAATTGGGATTATTTGTTGTGACCTGTTTGGTGACTCCCTGGAGGAGCAGCATTCCTTTATCTCGTCCTACTCGGAAATCACCCAGTGCTGGGGAACCACCAAGACACATTTGTCAAAAACATGTAAGGCAAATGTACACTGATACCTGGGGCAAGGGGTAACAGTTGAGGCAAGCAACAGACTAACCAAAAACCCTAGAAGGAAAGGCTGAGGAATGAGATACCTTTGGGGAGTAAGGGTTTTGAAAAACACCCACATATTTCTGAGAATTTACAAGGTCATGCAAATGGCCACATGTCTAAAATGTTGACTGAGTTAAGATTCCAGAGTCACTGCTTAGAGGAGATCCTTCTGGGAAAGCTATCTGAATAGTAACATCTACACACACTTCTCAAGAGCAAGACATAAATTTTTATATTAAGCCACCGAGATTTGGGGATTATTTGTTAGAGAAGTTGGTGTTAATTCTATGAGTAATTCAGACCTAGAATCTAAAAAACCTAGAAGATATGCATGCTATTTTGCTGTGAAATAAAGAACTTGTTTAAAGAAAAATGAGTGACTTCTTTATACTATGTTCTTGTTTAATTAGGCTCTTAGAAAATATATTTTATTTATATTGTTGACTAACAAAAACATTAAAAGGAAAAAAATACCAAAAAATAGGCTGTTTAAATGTGTTTACAGATAGATATACTTTCCAATAAGTTACTTAGAGCAGTGTATGTTGGCCAGCCCAACCAAATCTTATATTTCATTATATAAGTCATTAGGTAAATGGAATTATATATGCTCAAATGTAACTTTGCTAGAATCTATCTTACAAGGTGAGTTTCATCTGAGTCAGAGTTTTAGTATTAACATCTGGCAGAAGTAACTGTGAAAATAATAACTATGACTAGTTTCAAGCTAAAATTGTAGAGTAACATAGTCAATACAAATCTATTCAAATCCATTCAATTACTCTTTTGAAAATGGTTTAGATGAGGAATATATGACAAGAGAATAGCTCTGAATAATAAAAAGAGAATCATTTGAAACAATGGGAAGGCAAAGTAACGAATGCAAAAACATGCAATTGTTAACAGTTTACCTGGAATGCCCAAACCCTGCATTCATCTTGAACAAATATTTTTAAACAAAAAAATTAACAAGAGTTTCACGAAATTCACTAAAACATATACATTTAAAAAAATTCAGAAAACAGTATCTCAAAAACGTCAAACAGACATAAAATACTAATAACTTCCTTGAGCATGCTGCCATATGTCACACTTAAAAGTACCATTAGGGCTTCCCTGGTGGCGCAGTGGTTGAGAGTCCACCTGCTGATGCAGGGGACACGGGTTCATGCCCCGGTCCAGGAAGATCCCACATGCCGCAGAGCGGCTAGGCCCACGAGCCATGGCCGTTGAGCCTGCGCGTCCAGAGCCTGTGCTCCGCAACGGGAGAGGCCACAACAGTGAGAGGCCCGCGTACCGCAAAAAAAAAAAAAAAAAAAAAAAAAAAAAAGTATCACGAATTTCTTCTCCTTACAGCAGCATCAAAATGCCAGTTACTGAATTTTGCAATTTACCTTTCATATTTAGAGACTTAGCATTTAGTATTATATAGTTAGTTAGGTTGGAATTTTCAGACTATTACATAGACCGTAAATGTTGAGATAAGTAAAAGTCACATAGAAATATTATATAATGCTTGTAATACTGTATAAAATGGAATATATCATACTTATTTTCCTTAAAAAGATTACAGATACCCCCCAAGATCCCCCCCCAACAAAACATGTATCGTTAACTATTACACTTGTGAAGTATAATAACATATAGTAGCATAGCTTGCCCAAATATTGCTTTATATAGAATCCATTAACTGGAATTCCTTAACAACAGGAATCAGTCATAAATGCCTAGAGATATATGCCTCACTTTATAGTGGAAAATTCTGAAAATGTTTCATGAGTCAAATTTTGATAAGTTGAAATATATTAAATGAACTACAGAATGAAAGGGTTTCTTCCTAAATACTTTGTTAATGCTTAAAAATCCCTTCAGAGATAAAATAGTCCTAATTAATCATGATTTAGCTTTAGATGCTATACACTGGATTTCCTTAAAATGATCTTGGTCTATATTATTTTCTAATTTTTTTTCCAGTGTTACAGCACATGCATCTTCCCATTTCAAAGAGTTACTCATAAACATTGGGAAAATAGGAAAGTGTTTATTATAAGATGAAAAGAAATGAAGACTTGTTCTGAAAAAAAGGCAAAAGAGCGAAAGCATTCATCTATATTCCTACAGAATATAAATGTCAGCCTCCTAGAAGTACCCTGCTAATTAACCCACTCCCCAAAAGAAAAGTTTTAAGACAAGTAATCTAGCAATGGCTGGGGTTTCTATATGGATTCCCAGGTTCTAACTAACTGGAATGTAGGAATGTACATCCAGTCTTGTTATCAGAAAACAGAAGGAAATGTCATAACAAGGAAACTGTGCACAAAGGAATAATAATGTGAGGAAGCCTGGAGAATGCAGAAAAGAATCAATTTAGTGAGGTACTAAAATGATCTCTGAAATTCTTCCAGTAGATCATTCCTCTCCAGAGCAGATGTGAGCACCTCAAGGATACAGGGATTACAGCAAGGCAATCCACTGGGGTAAAGGAAGAAAATATCAGAATTTCTATTTAAGTTTTTCATTCAAATATAAGAGAAATTTTATTTTATTGCTATTTAAATTACAGGCTATCACTGGCATCCTCATAACTGTAATATAGTCAAGGTCATGCAGGATTCAGGCAAAAGATAACATGAGGTTAGTTCTCCAGTTCCCCCATGTCACCGAACTGACAGAGACCTGTCCCTATAACCCGTGCATCTGCTTCTGGTGTACAGTATTTGGATGTGCTCCAGTGTGATGGGTCAATTAAGTATATTTATAATTTATATTATCTAGTTAAATTAACTCATAAAATGAACAATGGCTTTAAGAGATGCCTATAGAGAAACTTCTGGTTGAAGACAATATTAATAATGCAAGCACAAGCAAAGGAGATAATGGAGAATGGACACTTTTCCAATGATGAGTACAAGCTCATCAGCCACATTAACAAGGTAAAAACAATGGCAATAATGTACCTTGATATGATGTGATGAGAATGGCATTTACTTCTTCTGTGGTCTTCCCCCCAAAACCTGTAATTTCAAGTCTATTCATGAGGAAAATATTAGATGAATCCCATTTGGAGGACATTCCACAAAACACTTGACTTATACTCCTCAAAACTTAAGGTCATCACAAACAGGGAGAGCCTGAGAAACTGTCACAGTCTACAAGAGGCTAAGGAGACATGTAATATGCTCTCCTAGATGGGATCCTAAATCAGAAAAAGGTCCTTAGGTAAAATCTAAGCAAATATGAATAAAGAATGGACTTTAGTAAGCAACAGTGTACCAAGACTTGTTCATTAGTTGTGACAGAGGTACCATACTTTTTTAAAAAATGGAAATATAATCAGATCTAAAAAAAAAATCAGCCACAAATTTTCAGAAGTATCGAAATACAAATTGACATCCACTGTTGTTAATGATGAATGCTCTACCCTAAGTTATAATTTGCTGCAGATATTAGCTAATCATAAGACATGTTCAGATTTTATAATAAATATATATACACATATGTAATACATGCTCCAAAAGCTGAGACCACAATTCTAGAAAATAAGTAAATTAACTAGATTTGATACTACTATTCATATCTCACCAATTATTTACTGAGCACACACTTAATGTGAAGTACTAGAGATACAAGGATAATCACACAATTTGATTCAAGGCAGCTTATAATTTAGTGATGAAGCAGACAAGTAAGAAAGGTAATTAGCATACAATGTAATAATGAAGAGGAATGACTGCATAATAATCGCCATAAATAGAAATGAACAGAGTTCAGTGGGAGAACTTGGGCTGAGAAACAAGACATGGGGCAGAGAAGGTGTCTAGGACAAGGTGCCATCTAAGCTGAGTCTACAAGAATAAGCTTAAAGTTGATTAAAGCTAAATAGGAAGAAGGGCTCCAGAAACAAGGAACAGTAGGTACAGGAGTCTAGAGCTACATTGTCCAACAGAGTAGCACAAACCAACATGACTATTGAGTACCTGAAATATGATTACTGAGAATATGAATTCTTAATTTTATTTCATTAAAATTTAAATTTAAAAACTGAAGCAGTTCAGCATGGTAAAGATGTCAATGCTCCCTAAGTTGATCTCCCCAAGTTTTAACACGATCCCTATCAAAATCCCAGAAATTTTTTTTTTTTTTACACATAGACAAACTTATCCTAAAATGTATATGGAAAAGGAAGGGCCCTAGAATGGCCAAAACAGTTTTGAAAAAGAAAAATAAAGTGACAGGAATCACGCTTCCTGATGTTAGGGCTCACTATATCGCCATAGCAAACAATACAGTGCGGTGAAGCATAGACACAAAGATCAATGAAAAACACAGAACCCAGAAACAGACTCACAGAAACATACCTAATTGATTTTTTAGGTGCAAAAGCAATTCAGTGGAAGAGAAACAGCCTTTTCAAGAAACTGTGCTGAAGCAACTCGACATCCATAGGCCAAAAAATGAACCTTGAGTTAAACCTCACACCATATGCAAAAGTTAATTCAAAACGAATCACTGCCTTAAATGTTAAATGTAAAACTATGAAACTTTCATTAAAAAAAAAACTGGAGCAAATCTTCAGGACCTGGGGGTAAATGAGGAGTTCTTAGACTTGACACCAAAAACATGACCCATAAAAGGAAAAAAACAGTAAGTTGGACTTCATCAAAATTTAAAACTTTTTCTCTGAAAAAGATCTTGTTAAGAGGATGAAAAACAAACTACAGACTACAAGAAATATGTACAAACCATGTATCTGACAAAAGACCAGTATTAGAATATATAAAGAATTCTCAAAACTCAAGAGAAAGAAAATCTAATTAGAAAATGCACAAAAAGGCATGAACAGACATTTCACCAAAGACAACGTAACAGATGACAAATAATCACATGAAAAGATGTTCACCATCTTAGTCTTTAGGAAAATGCAAATTAAAACACAATAAGATATCACTACACACGTATCAAAATGGCTAAAATTAAGAACAGTGACAATAAACACTAATGAAGATGTACAGAAACTGGTCAATTATACATTACAGATAGGTATATAAAATGGCAGTCACTCTAGCATATAGCTTGGAAATTCCTTTCAAATGGACTTACCATATACCCCAGCAATTGTACTCTTGGGAATTAACCCAGAAAAATGAGGACATTTTATATAGGAGTTTATATACAAATGTTCATAACAGTTTTATTCATAATAGTCAAAAACTGCAAACTACCTAAATGTCCTTCAGTGGACAGTGCTTTAAGAATGGTTAAACCAACTGTGGCACAACTACACCATGAAATATTACTCAGCAATAAAAGAGGAACTGTTGCTACACAAAGCAGTTTGGATGAACCTCAAGGGAATTGTGCTAAAGGAAAAGGCAAACCCCAAAAAGTTACATGATACCATTTATATAACATTTCTGAATAACAAAATTATTAAAATGGAGACCAGATTAGTGGCCAGGGATTAGGAATGGGGTAAATGTGCCTACAAAGGGGTAGCACAAAAAAGCCTTCTAGTGATGGTACATATCTATCTTCATTGTGCTGGTGCTTACCTATCCATATAAAATTGCACAGATCTATAACACACACACACACACAAAGTGCATTTGTAACTAGAGGAATATGAATAAGTTCTCTGGACTGTAAACAATGCCAATTGCTTGGTTTTGATATTGTACTATAGTTATACACGATGTTAACACTGGGCAAAGATGGGTCAAGACCCCTGTACATTTCTTTGCAAACTCCTATGAATCTATAATGAATTCAAAATAAACTTCAAAAAAAACAACTAACATAAAATATCTTCCCAGTAAATACAACTTTCTCGTTTTGATTTTGGTTTAACAGTTGCTTTGTGTAAGATATCATTACTGTATTATACTACTAGGGGGAGGGGAGTGCAAGCATTATTTCTAGTATTACACACAAGCATATTAACCAATCCAGTTAGTGTGAATGGATTGGTCCCGCTCAAGTGATGTTTTTATAGGCACCAAGGTATCGTGTATTAGAATACTTTATGCAAGACAGAATGACTTACAGTGATACCTATTAATTGGTAATTAAATCAAAATACTTTTAAAGTTAAAATATAATTAAATTTGTTTTTTAAGCTTAAAAATTTAGTACGGACAACTTTTAAAATTTAATAGAAAGGCATATTACTGATGCAGAATCGAGTAGATGCAAAAGCTAGTACAATGACCAAAACATGAAAAAAGAAAAAAAAAAAGGACTGGAAGAAGGTACTACAAATTTCATGATGAATGGCAACTGCAACTTACTAGAGCACAGCAAAATGAGAAGGCTGTTTGTTTTTGTGCTGGTTATTAATTTACAGCCACAGCTCCAAATTCGCTCAAAGCCTGCTCTGTGAAATGCATCTGGGCCCTTTAACTATTCTTCCTTTGCCAGCAGGCTGGATGTTAAGCTGCGTCAGGAGAGGGCATGGGAGAAAGTGCAGGAGGAAGGTTTTGCCTTCTTGTTCTGGAGTGCTTAAGCGTGCACAGCTTTCTCCAGACCCGCTCCTGTAGCACTCGTATCTCCTGTGGTGCCTGGTAGCCAGCAACAACCAGCAGCCCACAGCTCCTCTAGTCATCCCGCTCAGAGGTCCCCAGTGAGACACCTCCCTGTAAACAGCTTTCCTCAGCACCCTTAGGTGCTAATTTCTGGCAAGTTCTGACAACAGCGCACCACAGCAACTTCTCTGCCATCCAGAGAGCTATTGCTGTGCCCTCTCCAACAAGATCTGGCTCTCACCTGGAGTGGGGGGACATGGCTTTGTGCACTCTCCCTCAGCCCTGAGGGGAGTGGTTGCTCCTTTTATGTTATTCCTATTCTCTTCACTTCTTCCTAGCCAATCTCTTGTTACTCCAATCTCTTGTTATAATTACTAATTCTTTATATTACACCTTCCTATTCAAATTACTGTGTGGTTTCCCCTGCTGATTGGTCCCAGTCATGTAAAAAAGTATTTTTAAGATAAGAGACAATCTAAAGAGACATTTTTAGTAAACAGTGATTTTGATAAGTTTCCTTTCAAAAGTTAAAAAAGAACTAATAAAATTAGTTACCTAAAATCAGAATTACATGTAAAGTAAAGAAATTTTAAACAATTTTTAATAGGATCGGAGCCTGTAGCTTTGGCCAGATATGAAACAAATAAAATCAAGTGCACAGAGGCACAGAGGGTCCAGAGATATAACTCCTTCTGGTTGGGAGTAGAACAGTCAAATAAGTTTTTGACTCTACTTCCCTTACCAAATACTTAGTCTACCAGGCAGTTCTGCTCTGGTCTGTGCTTCACCCAAATACAAAGCTGCCATTCTGTAGGCTCAGCAGGAAACATGGGAAATTATAGGTTAGGTACATGTGAAATATGTAAGGGAAATAGAGTATATAGGGAAAAAAACACAGAGTTTGAACCTACCAGAGTAGTTTCGTCATTTAACATACAGCACAAATCTACAACTATTTATGTATATTGTCTGGCAACGCTTTTTTATTTTGTCATCGACTCTTTTGGTACCAGTGTTAAAAAAAAAAAGCATCTTGGATAAAAAATTAAGTACAGAATTTCCATTTCTTAAAAAAATTTGATAATAGATGTGCAACATGGACACTACTGCAGGCAGTATCACTGACCACATGAAAAGCAGCAGATACAAATTCACTGATTCAGCACCGGTATCTACTTTAAAGTTATAATGAAGTATTTTAAGAAGACTGTGCACGGAGACAACCTAACATGTGTAGCTACAGATACTACGTTTACACGTAACACTAGAAGCATTTTTTTCAATTAGATCAAATCTCTAATTGTCTAAATTAATTTTACTCATTTCTACTCTAGATTATCATCTGCTTAAATAAAAAGCAATCACTGTTAAACTGTTTGCAAAAGAGTAACTTTGCAAAAACTTAAATGATGTTAACTTGGTATCAGTGATACCAGATGCTTCAAATAGAAAACCAATTAAATAATAGCTTGATTTCTTTATCCAATTCATGGAATCAAAGTAAAGCTATTAGAAATTCATTCTTAAAGGTGAAATATCTGACACTATTGAGCCATTATAAATTCTGTTTAAAAGTTCAACATGAAAGATAAAATTACTTGTTTTTACAGTGATAACATGAATATAAATTTTGGTAGAGCAAAATGCCAAGAAAAAAAGTTACTATTAAATTTAGAGACCCTTAGAGAAGCAATGTACTTGGCATTGGTTGTGGTATGTACATAATTTATAACTATGCCCAAACTGTGATATTCTACTAATCAAAGCAGAATCTGTTGTCAAAACTGATATATTTTTTTAAAACTCTGTAGTTTATACAGAAAGAATAATCTACAAAATCTTTATAACAAGGCTGACACTGAATGCAACAATTCAGCATTGCTGTATGAACTTTCTCTTTGTGCTATCACATACAAATTTTAGAAATACCGGACCTTTTAAAAACCTAATTTATAAATCAACTTAAGTGTCCTACAAAGATACTGAACTTTTTTGTAAAGGAGTTCCTTACATTTTGGTTGCATTTTGTTAAAATCAGTAGGAATTCTTCAAATATGAGACAAAGAAGCAAAAAGCTTAACCTTTTAACTCTTAACAAATGGCATTTTTTGAAAATAAAGCTTATAAACAGGAAGACTGAGATTTACTGCTACAAAAACAAGAAACAAACAATAAATTAAAATTAAATTTTAAGAATACAAATGGTATATAAGACATAACTATGAAATTCTATCATTGCATATTTATCTCAACTTCTGGGAACAATCTTTTTTTTTTTTAAGCAAGGTAACTTCTTTCATTTTTTTTTTTATTTATTTTTGGCTGTGTTGGGTCTTAGTTGCTGTGTGTGGGCTTTTTCTAGTTGCGACAAGCAGGGGCTACTCTTTGTTGTGGTGCATGGGCTTCTCATTGCAGTGGCTTCTCTTGTTATGGAGCATGGGCTGTAGGCACACAGGCTTCAGTAGTTGTGGCATGCGGGCTCAGTAGTTGTGGCCCATGGGCTCTAGAGTGCAGGCTCAGTAGTTGTGGCGCACGGGCTTAGCTGCTCCATGGCATGTGGGATCTTCCCGGACCAGGACTCGAACAGATGTCCCCTGAATTGGCAGGCAGATTCATAACCACTACACCACCAGGGAAGCCTCTTGGGAACAATCTTTTGAAGGATCTCCAATATTTACAGTTGGATGTATTTATATTCATACCAAAATGGATGAAAATTTAAAAGGGCCTGTGGTTTTGGACCAGCTGAATCTGATAAAACATTCAAAATAATCAATAAATAAAGACAATTTATCTAACAAGTTTTGTCTTATAAAAATATTTGTTGGGACTTCCCCAGTGTCCAGTAGATAACACTGTGCACGTGGGGTGAGAGAGAAGTCAAGATGGCAGAATAAGAAGACGCAGAGTTCATATTTCCTCACAACTAGGGCACGTACCAGGTTGGGGCTCGGACACCTAGAGAGATGGGACAAATCCCCACACAACTGGGTAGGACACGGGCGGTGAAGGATGGGGAAAGTTAAAGCAGAGGCGGGTCATGACCAGCACCCCTGAGGGGCAGCTGGGGGAGGGGATGGGTTCCCAAGATCAAAGAGGCCCACCCACGGAGCAGGGATCAGTGAGGACAGGGAGAAACCTTGAGGGAATCAGGGGATTGGAGGGGAACACGACTAGTGACTCCCCCAACCGCTTGGGCCCCGGCAAGCCAGCTGGGGTCCTGAGCCTAAACCTCAGCCCTCCAGGGCTCCCCTCCGGCAGAGTGGGTCCTGGGGGCGTGGGAGTGAGGGATAGGGGGAGGAAAAGTGGAGGTGTGAGGGGACCGGCACCCCTGAGGGGTGGTGGGGGGAGGAGTTCCCACACTCTGAGGGGCCCACCCACAGAGCGGGGATTCACAGGAATGACGAGAGACCATCTGGAGATCAGAGGAGAATGCAACCAGCGTTTCCCGTCCACTCAGGCACCCACGAGCCTGCTGGGGTCCCAGGACTAAACCTCCGCCCTTCAGGGCCCCCTCCATCTGTGCTAAGCCTAGGCCCCACCCCCCTACCTAAGCCCCACCCCTGCCTGAGCCGCCCCCCCCCTCCCACCAAGGCCTTTTCTGGTCTTTTTGGCTCTTGTTTCATTTATATTTTTATTTTTTCAAACATATTTTTCATTTTTCTAATTTTATTTTATATTTTATTCTTTGTCTTTTTTTTTTTTTCCCCCACACAGCTTACAGGACAGGATCATAGTTCTCAGGCCAGGGGTCAAGCCTGAGCTCCTGTGGTGGGAGCGCTGAATCCGAATTGCTGGACTAACACAGAACCTCAGACGCCAGGGAATATTAATCAGTGTGAGGTCTCCAGGAGGTCCTCATCTCAGCACCAAAACCCAGCTCTACTCAACTTCCTGCAAATTCCAGTGCTGGACACCTCAGGCCAAACAACCAGTAAGAGAGGAACACAGCCCCACCCATCAAAGAAAAAAAAAAGAGATGACAAAAAAATGTTACAGACAAAGGAGCAAGGTAAAAACTTACAAGATCAAATAAATGAAGAGAAAATAGTCACCCACCTGAAAAAGAATTCAGAGTAATGACAGTAAAGATAATCCAAAATCTCAGAAATAGAATGGAAGCACGGATTGAGAAAATACAAGAAATTTTTAACAAGGACCTAGAAGAACTAAAGAACAAACAGTGATGAACAACACAATAAATGAAATGAAGAATACACTAGGAGGAATCAATAGCAGAATAACTGAAGCAGAAGAACAAATAAGGGGGCTGGAAGATAGAATGGTGGAAATAACTGCTGAGGAACAGAATAAAGAAAATAAACATAAAAAGAAATGAGAACAATCTCAGAGACCTCTGGGACAACATTAAACACTAAAACATTTGAATTATAGGGGTCCCAGAAGAAGAGAAAGAGAAAGGGTCTGAGAAAATATTTGAAGAGATTAGAGTCAAAAACTTCCATAACATGGGAAAGGAAATAGCCACCCAAGTCCAGGAAGTGCAGAGAGTACCATACAGGAGAAACCCAAGGAGAAACACACCAAGACACATACTAATCAAACTAACAAAAATTAAATTCAAAGAAAAAATATTAAAAGCAGGAAGGAAAAAGCAACAAGTAACATACAGGGAATCCCCATAAGGTTATCAGCTGATTTTTTCAGCAGAAACTCTGCAGGCCAGAAGGCAGTGGCAGGATATATTTAAAGTGATGAAAGGGAAAAACCTACAACCAAGATTACCCAGAAAGGACATCATTCAGATTCGATGGAGAAATCAAAAGCTTTACCGACAGGCAAAAGCTAAGAGAATTCAGTACCACCAAACCAGCTTTACAACAAATGCTAAAGGAACTTCTCTAGGCAGGAAACAAGAGAAGAAAAAGACCCAGAAAAACAAACCCAAAACAACTAACAACATACATATCAATAATTACCTTGAATGTAAATGGATTAAATGCTCCCACCCAAAGACACAGACGGGCTGAATGGACACAAAAACAAGACCCATATACATGCTGTCTACAAGAGACCCACTTCAGACCTAGGGACACATACAGACTGAAAGTGAGGGGATGGAAAAAGATATTCCAAGCAAATGGAAATCAAAAGAAAGCTGGAGCAGCAATTCTCATATCAGACAAAATAGACTTTAAAATAAAGACTATTAGAAGAGACAAAGAAGGACACTACATAATGATCAAGGGATCGATCCAAGAAGAAGATATAACAATTGTAAATATTTATGCACCCAACATAGGAGCACTTCAATACATAAGGCAAATACTAACAGCCATAAAAGGGGAAATCAACAGTAACACAATCATACTAGGGGACTATAACACCCCACTTTCACCCATGGACACATCATCCAAAATGAAAATAAATAAGGAAACACAAGCTTTAAATGATATATTAAACAAGATGTGCTTAATTGATATTTATAGGACATTCCATCCAAAAACAACAGAATACACATTTTTCTCAAGTGCTCATGGAGCATTCTCCAGGATAGATCATATCTTGGGTCACAAATCAAGCCTTGGTAAATTTAAGAAAATTAAAATTGTATCAAGTATCTTTTCCGACCACAACGCTATGAGACTAAATAACAATTACAGGAAAAGATACGTAAAAAATACAAACACATGGAGGCTAAACAATATACTACTTAATAACGAAGTGATCACTGAAGAAATCAAGAGGAAATCAAAAAATACCTAGAAACAAATGACAATGGAGACATGACAACCCAAAACCTATGGGATGCAGCAAAAGCAGTTCTAAGAGGGAAGTTTATAGCAATACAATCCTACCTTAAGAAACAGGAAACATCTTGAATAAACAACCTAACCTTGCACCTAGAGCAATTAGAGAAAGAAGAACAAAAATACCCCAAAGTTAGCAGAAGGAAACAAATCATAAAGATCACATCAGAAATAAATGAAAAAGAAATGAAGGAAACAATAGCAAAGATCAATAAAACTAAAAGATGATTCTTTGAGAAGATAAACAAAATTGATAAACCATTAGCCAGACACATCAAGAAAAAAAGGGAGAAGATGCAAATCAATAGACTTAGAGGGCTTCCCTGGTGGCGCAGTGGTTGAGGGTCTGCCTGCCTTTGCAGGGGACACGGGTTCGTGCCCCGGTCCAGGAGGATCCCACATGCCACAGAGCACCTGGGCCCATGGGCCATGGCCGCTGGGCCTGCGTGTCCAGAGCCTGTGCTCTGCAACGGGAGAGGCCGCAGCAGTGAGAGGCCTGTGTACTGCAAAAAAAAAAAAGAGAATTAGAAACGAAAAAGGAGAAGTAACAACTGACTGCAGAAATACAAAAGATCATGAGAGAGTAGTACAAGCAACTCTATGCCAATAAAATGGACAACCTGGAAGAAATGGAAAAATGCTTAGAAATGCACAACCTGCCAAAACTGAATCAGGAAGAAATAGAAAATATCAAGAGACCAATCACAAGCACTGAAATTGAAACTGTGATTAAAAATCTTCCAACAGGGCTTCCCTGGTGGCGTAGTGGTTGAGAGTCTGCCTAACAATGCAGGGGATATGGATTCATGCCCCGGTCCAGGAAGACCCCACATGCTGTGAAGTGGCTAGGCCCATAAGCCATGGACGCTGAGCCTGCATGTCCAGAGCCTGTTGCTCCGTGACGGGAGAAGCCACAACAGTGAGAGGCCCGCGTACAGCAAAAAAAAAAAAAAAAAAAAAAAAAGAAACTACAATGAGATATCATCTCACACCGGACAGAATGGCTATCATCAAAAAATCTAGAAACAATAAATGCTGGAGAGGGTGTGAAGAAAAGGGAACACTTTTGCACGGCTGGTGGGAACGCAAATTGGAGAACAGTATGGAGAGCCCTTAAAAAACTAAAAATAGAACTACCATATCACCCAGCAATCCCACTACTGGGCATATACCGTGAGAAAACCATAATTCAAAAAGAGTCATGTACCAAAATTTTCATTGCAGCTCTATTTACAACAGCCAGGACATGGAAGCAACCTAAGCGTCCATCATCGGATGAATGGATAAAGAAGATGTGGCACATATATACAATGGAATATTACTCAACCATAAAAAGAAACGAAATTGAGTTATTTGTAGTGAGGTGGATGGACCTAGAGTCTGTCATACGGAGTGAAGTAAGTCAGAAAGAGAAAGACAAATACCGTATGCTAACACATATATATGGAATCCAAGAAAAATAAATGTCATGAAGAACCTAGGGGTAAGACGCGAATAAAGACACAGACCTACTAGAGAATGGACTTGAGGATATGAGGAGGGGGAAGGGTAAGCTGTGACAAAGTGAGAGAGTGGCATGGACATATATACACTACCAAACGTAAACTAGATAGCTAATGGGAAGCAGCCGCATAGCACAGGGAGATCAGCTCGGTGCTTTGTAACCACCTAGAGGGGTGGGATACGGAGGGTGGGAGGGAGGGAGACGCAAGAGGGAAGAGATATGGGAACATATGTGTATGTATAACTGATTCACTTTGTTATAAAGGAGAAACTAACACACCATTGTAAAGCAATTATTCTCCAATAAAGATGTTAAAAAATATATGTAAAAATAAAATAGCTTCTTGATACACATCATTTAAAAAAAAAACAGAATGTTACTAACCAATACAAAAATTGCCATGTTATTCCCCCCTCTCTTTTTTAACTAGATCATCTATCACCTAGTGTTCAAAAAACAAACAAACAAAATATCTTGGTCTATTTACATTTTCACAAAATTTCCATATGTTTATTTTGATGTTTTTCAGGTCATTGTTCTTCTAATTCATGCTTTCAGAAGTAATCTACCATAACTATGTAAAAGCTGCATACTCTTTAAAATTTTATGCAAAGTATACTGCTTTATAAGAACCACAAACATCAACTCAAACACAATAATGTATTTTGTAGCTATCTGTCTTGTAAGATTGTGAACTCCAGCAAATGAAGATTACATCTGGTGAATTTTTTTTTTTTAACACTATCAATTATCATTGTTGAGGGCACTATGTGAAGCATGGTAAATATTTAACAAACATATACAGAATGAATGAATCTCTTTTTTTTTTTTTTTTTTTGCCACACTGTGCAGCATGATATTAGTTCCCCATCCAGGGATTGAACCCTAACCCCCTACATTGGGAGTGTGGAGTCTTAACCACTGGACCGCCAGGGAAGGCCCCAGAATGAACGAATTTCTTAAATTAATACAGGGAAGATTTCAGAGAAGACCTGACAGTGATAGAGAAGGGAGGCAAAAAACAAAACAGTCAAGAGAGCATGAGGTGTATTCACACAAAAGAATGTATGTTGAATCAATTCCTTAATTTCTAACATAAAGTTGAATAAAAGTCCACATATTTGGTTTCACACATTTATCTATAAATAGTAAATAACTGAACTCAATCTCCGCTAAACTGGCTTACTAAGAAAAAAGACATTTACCAAAACAAGTATTTAAAACACTATTCAGGGGAGACCCATGAAACCTTCAAAAATGAATTTAAATTATATAAAAGAAATCAGGAAAAAAAATTATTCTTTTTGAAATTTTAAAATTAGTGAAAACATTTACAATGTTCAAAATACCAATAACTATCTCTATCAGACAATACAAGTGTAAAAATTACTAGTAGAAATGTGAAAAGACACTATTTCAGATAAAACTGAAATACGAAGTTTTCTGAATTTCATTCAATAACGTGTTTCCAGATATCTTCTGCCATCATGTGGAAATTTTTGAAATTACACTTACACAAAAAATTCCTGTATCTGACTGGAGTATTCCAGTCAATACTAGAAGGAATGAATGAATCTGGTTGTAAACAAGGTAAATATTCTCAGAAGAATTTAGTGAAAATGACTATGCAAAGTTGCTCCTAGTTTCTCTCTTCTTCCGGAGAGAAGATGGTGTTCATTTTAGCTTAAGGAAACTGCCTGACAGACACCCAACTTCTTTTTCTGTTTCCAAGATTCTTAGCAATTATGCCTGTCCTAGGACTCTCCCAGTTCATGATCTTAAATTTCCTAAATACTCTTTAATTATCTCTCTCCATTCTTAGGCACTTAAAACACTATATTAAATGGAAAAAGAAAAAAATATATATATACATATCTAAAACTGAACCAGGACATCCCTGGTGGTGCAGTGGTTAAGAATCCACCTGCCAATTCAGGGGACACGGGTTAGAGCCCTGGTCTGGGAAGATCCCACATGCCGCAGAGCAGCTAAGCCCGTGCGCCACAACTAAGCCTGTGCTCTAGAGCCCACGAGCCACAACTACTGAGCCCGTGTGCCACAACTACTGAAGCCCACACGCCTAGAGCCTGTGCACTGCAACAAGAAAAGCCACCACAATGAGAAGCCCACACACTGCAACGAAGAGTAGCCCCCACTTGCCACAATTAGAGAAAGCCCGCGTGAAGCAACCAAGACCCAACGCAGCCAAAAATTAATTAATTAATTTAAAAAAAAACCTGAACCAGCTATTCATGCATTCATATGCCTACTGACTTGACAGCATATCTAGATTAAAAACATGGATTAAAGTGCTTGGAATAAGCCTAGTACACTATGAAATACAACACTGAATTCTCATTTATTTATGAAATACAATTTAAGATTCCCATAATCAGGCTAAAAGCCTTTGCTTAAACTATTAATCTTTATAAACCATAATTCATATATTTGGTTAACTTTTTATCCAACATGTTTGGTCTTCATCTGAAAAATCACACATTTTTCTTTTGGAGGAAAAAAACAAGATTTACTGAGCATCTATCATAAGCAAAATACTGTCCTTGGAGCTTTAAGGTACACAAAGATACATAAAACATAGTTTTCGTCCTCAAGGAATTTACCCTCTACTAGCATCAAAAAGGATGTACACAAATAATTATAATACACTGTAGAAAGCATGAAGAAAACAAAAATACAAAATAATGTTTTAGAAAATTAGAAGACAGAGTTTTGCTTTTTACTGAGAGAATTAATCAAGAAACAGTTGATAGCAAAGGATTGGAGCTGTTATGAAAGACATTTTAGGATTTGGCTATACAGAAAAAGACAGGAAAACATTTAGGGCAAATGAATAGTGATGCCACGACAACTTAAGGCCACATTCTCTGTTGAGTATGACTGGAACTTAGGAAACTTGACAAAGAATATTGAGATGTAAGGTAGGAAAAACATATTCAAGTCAGATTTTGCACAGTTTTTAACTTGGGTTCAAGAGAGGTCAATCGGAAAACAGTGATGGCTTTTTACGAGGGCAATAATATGATCAAAGTTGTGTTTTATAAGCTGACATTTAAAAGGGACTAAAGGCAAGATTATTTATGAAATTACTACAAACATCCAGAGGCAAAGAGAATGGAGACAACAGGTCAGAGTTCTGATATGGTAAAAGGAATCAACCAGATTTGGCAACTAACTGGATATGGAAGATAGGAAAGAAGGAAGAATTAAGAATAATGAAATTACAAAATTTGTTTTCAGTACCTTCAAAACTCCTTCCTATCAAATCTCCTTCCTACCACACGCTACAGCTAAAATAGTTAACACTTATTGAGAACTTACCATGTACAAGGCAACAATTGTGCACATATTATCTTATTTAATCCTTAACCTTTGAAGTAAGTACTGTTGGTATTCCCATTTCACTGATGAGGAAACTGAGGCTTAGAGTGGTTAATCAAATTATCCGTTCACACAGTAAGTAGCTGGATGTTAATCAATGTCATTGTTAATCATTAAAGTGCTAGCTGCCAATAATTTAAAATGGAATCTCTCATAGGGTAATTATATTTTAAAAAGAAACTCAAAGATAAAAAGATCTTCAAAATCCAACAGAACAGAGTCAGAATAAGGAACTGCAAGTGACAGAGAACTGCCTAACAATCATAAATTGAATGGCTAAGGGAAAGAGAAGTTTTCCTCCTGTAATCACACCACTCTTTGTTTGCCCTGCTGCCAGAAGACCAACATTCTCAACTACTACTCTTTAGAGTACAATGAGTTTTCTTCTATCTTATACAGACAAGTACCACACTTATGAACTCCTTATGGATACTGACCATTAAGCTCTGTATCCCCTGAAAAATAGTAGGCATTGAATGAATCAGTGAACAAATAAACTCAGTTGGGCTCCTCCTGTCCAGTCCTCCCAGCCTCACACAATTCAAGACCTACATTTGGAACAATTTCTCCATGTCCCACCTTGAACTTGTTGCTGAAACCTCTCCTCCTGATTCTTTGCTTTCTTTCCAGTTTTTGCCCTTAATAATGTCCTCTAGATTATCCCTGACACTCAACTTGTTAAGGCCATGAACAAACAAATGGCTGGCCTTATTTATATTAGAAGACGTGTCTCTACTAGATCCCAGGACATTTCCAAGGGTTCTCTAACCCACTGACTTCTTCCTCAGTTATCGAGGAAAGGCTTTACTTTCCATGGAATCAAACAGTACCCATGTTAAATCACGAGGGCTTCTCCTTTGACTGATTATCCAATAGGTTGTGCTGCTGGTCTAAGAGATGGGGCCAAGTTCCCAATGCTCTAGACTTTAATTTGTATATACTTTCCCAAAGAAACAGTATAACAAAGAGTAGTAAGGCTCCCAGACAGCCCTGCAGAAAAAGTCTATTTAACCACAGTACAATTAAAATATTACACAATGGGGGCTTCCCTGGTGGCGCAGTGGTTGAGAGTCCGCCTGCCGATGCGGGGGACACGGGTTCGTGCCCCGGTCTGGGAGGATCCCGCATGCCGCGGAGCGGCTGGGCCCGTGAGCCATGGCCGCTGAGCCTGCGCATCCGGAGCCTGTCCTCCGCAACGGGAGAGGCCACAACAGTGAGAGGCCCGCGTAATGCATAAAAAAAAAAAAAAAAAATATTACACAATGGCAATTACATTTTTATTTTTTCATCATAAATATACCACATTTATGCTATACTGTGGACTAAATAGCTGTTTATGGTTAATACTGGTTAACAAGATTTCAGTATCCAAACTAAAAGAAGGATGAGTTATCTATCATCCTAGTATCAGAGGAGTAAAGTGCTGGGTATCACCCAACTACAGTTAAGTAGAAAGCTAACAAACATAATTAGAAGCAACATATACATCTACCTCTGTAAGTACAGACTAAGATAAAGCAAAATTTTTAAAGACAAAAATCATTAAGATTTGAGATTCCAGTTATGCTTTTAAGAAAAGGTAAAACTACTAAATAACTTTTTAAACTTTATATAACTTCACACTAGCTCTATTACTAAGAAAATATACTTTAAAAATATACTACAGTTCAATCTTAACATATGAACTTCTTGCCACCCATTAAAGGTGTAGAGCATATTTTGATAGCAAAATGCTATCTAAAATATGCTTTAGTTGAAAAGAATAGAACTAAAATAATCTGGTATGTCTTACTTATCAAAAGTGCCAAATCTGAATTTGTTCTTCACAAACAGAAATTAAATTTTTTTCTTTTTAGACACATGCATCGACATTTGTAGACAAACCCTATTTAAAACAAATTTCATGTACGCAAATGCAGGTTTACACAAAGAAGGAAATTATGGGCCGATTATTCATTTTACAAAAGGATTAACAAAAGAATTTCTTTAAATAGTTAATCTGCCAGTATACTTAAAATACAGTTAAAATTTTTTAAAATCAACTTATAAACAACTTTTCAGAAATGCACTCATAGCATAAAAGTAGTTACAAAAGTATCAAGCTTCCAAAACGTTATTATTACAATCTTTGTCCCAATAGCTTGACTAACCTAGCAGGTGACACAAAAAGATTAAATACAATAGCTGAAAATGGTACAGGAAAACAAATTTTATATAGTTCTTAAGTATATACATGTATGTCTATCATAATCATTAATACTGGTTTCTTGTTAACTGTTTCTTTACTGTGTGCAGTAAAATTGCACGCAGAGGCTAGCAAACAATGAATCAATATGGCTGAAGGTGACCTAAGAAACCAAAGACCAAAGGGTCTTCTCTGCCTTCATTGTGCAGGCAAGCCAGAGGTACAAAAGAAGAAAAATCCAAGAGACCCCATCAGCGTTGCAGCTTGTTTTTGATTTTTCCTTTGCAGCTTTCTAAGAAGTGCTCTGAGATATAGAAGACAATGTCTGGGAAAAGGAAATCCAAATCTGATGATCCAGAAATGGAGCATTTTGGAACAACTAAGAGAAGCAGGAAGGATCCTAATGCTCCTGAGTAGCCACTACTGGGAGTGTTCTGTTCAGAGTTCCACGCTGAGATCAGATCCACAAACCCTGGCACCTCCACTGAAGACCAAACAGATGTGGAGTAATCTGAGAGCAAAAAAAGCAGCCTTACAATAACAAGGTAGTGAGGCTGAAGGAGAAATGGGAAAAAGGTTTAGCCGACTCAGGAAAATCTGACGGTGCAAAGGAGACACATGTTGCCTTAAAAACGGAAGATGAAGAGGATGACAGGAGGAAGAAGGGGGCTGAGAAAGAGGAGGATAGAGAAATAAACTTGAGAATCTAACTCCACATGAATTCCAGAGTAGGGAAAAATACAACAAACTTCTTTAAGATGGCTCTGCCCTCATTAGATTTAATTACAAAATTCGAATATAATCATATTGCAGTTTCTAGAAGTGTACTAGAAATGTTAAGTAATTTACATGAAGTAGCCAAGGTCGTTATTAGTACCCTGAAACTGTATCAAAGTTGTATATATTTCCAAATATTTTAAAATAAGACGTTTTTCTCACTCTGTGCATCTTGCTTAGCCTAGTAAAGGCATTTAAATATGTTCATGGTGTTTTTTAAGTGGTGTTAACTATGGTTATTGGCTAGAAATCCTGCATTATCAACTGTACGTATTTATACCTTATAGAATGAATAAGTAGGCAGCCAGGCTGGGAAGTGTGAGGCAGTGAACAAGCTACCTTTTGGAGGGGTTAGAGCTTTGGGTCTGTGCTGTGAGGCTAGACCCATTGATGCTGCATGCTGATGTTATTATAGTTGTTTGTTTGTTTATAAATTTATTTATTTTGGCTGCATTGGGTCTTCGTTGCTGTGTGTGGGCTTTCTTTTTAGTTGCAACGATCCGGGGCTACTCTTCGTTGCGGTGTTCTGGACTCTCATTAAGGTGGCTTCTCTTGTTGTGGAGCATGGGCTCTAGGTGCGTGGGCTTCAGCAGTTGTGGCACATGGGCTCAGCAGTTGTGGCTCACGGGCTCTAGAGCACAGACTCAGTAGTTGTGGTACACGGGCTTAGCTGCTCCACGGTATATGGGATCTTCCCCAGACCGGGGCTCGAACCCACGTCCCCTGCGTTGGCACCACTGCACCACCGGGGAAGCCCTATAGTTGTTTTTATATATACGTATTTGCCATGCCATCAGTTGCCATTCTTAGTGTGGAAAGGGGAAAGTTCCTATGAGAAGTGTGTGATTTTTTTTATTCAATGGGATAGTTTTAAACAAACTAGACACCTTCATCTGCAGCAAAGTGAAGAGTCACTACAGCAAAGTCCAGAAAGCTTTGCTACTTAAACATACAATATACAACATTCTGCTATTTTTTTATGTTTATAATGATGAAATGTTTTTTGAAAAAAAATAGGCCATGTTTAAAATCTATTCAAATAAAGCATAAATATTTTAGTGTTTGAAAGCTTAGAAGTCAAAATTCAATTTATTTTAGAAATGCTCCAAGTTTACTAATTTAGGATTAGGGAAGACCAAAAACTTCTAAATAAGATAAATATGATCCTCCCTTGGGAACTGAGCTAAAAAAATCAACACACAATGGGAGACATCTGAATTCTCTCAGGCCCAGAAGACCAATTAGGTAGCTTAATCTATCAACACACTGATAATAATAATAATGTTTTGGCAGGAAAAAAATGTGCTTAAAATAAAAATAAAGTATCAAGAGGGGGCAAACTTTCTAATGTGTGTTCAGCACTGTCCAGGAAAAAAGGGCAGTGAAGCATGAGGACCCACAGTGTTTTCTACTGTAAACTAAAGGGATGTTTTCTACTACAAGGCCTGATGAAAAATCTCTCATGCCTACCCAGTTCCCATTATTTTAATTCTGTGTTTACCAGGTAACCTTCCAAGCATTAATTCAGTTTCCTAGAAAGCTTAATAGAGGTCCACAATCGCTTACTTGCAATTCTGAAGTCAAAGAAGTTTCAAAAAACAAAAGCTGTTTCAGAACTCATCTGGTAGCAAATCGGACCTAAATGGATTATGTGAAGCGTTTATTTACTCTGCTGAATATGAACAGTCAAATGCTTTACTGCAGAAATATTAATGTACTTGATTACAGGGTACCACTCCAGATCCCACAGGGGTGTGTCTTAAAATTCAATCATACTCCTTACCTTTCTAAAACCTAAAAAATTCTAAATTCTGAGACACATCTGAAAGAAGTGTCCCTGGATCTAAATATGAATATTCTGACTCCTGGAAAAGGAGAGCCCTCTTTATCAGCCCCCACTCCCCAACCCATAGAAATCAGCATTCTAGCTTATACTTCAGTATTACATAAATTTAGTTAGTGTGAATCTGAAGTCAATATTGGATCATCTCTGAGTATGCTGATAAAGTACAATTCCAAATGTACAAGATCAATTCCCAGAACTTACAATGACAATCTTGGGTGGCACAAACGTACCTAGAATCTCCTTCTTAAGCCTACTGGTTTCCAAGCCACCTTCCATCCTCTCTCTGTCTCACTTGCCAGAAGACAAACCAACAGTTAACCAATTTCCTCTGCCAGTCCTAATACACTGTCAGCCTTCATGCAACCTTCTACAATGCTTAGAAAAAGGCAAAAAATTAAAATAGATTTCTAACAGTTATTAAGTAGCAACTTAATTTGAGAATTATGAATTATGACTATTTAAGTATGATCTCTAAGAAATTAACATGAGAAGATTCTTCACGTTGCTTAAAAAGACTTAAAACTATACCAGATAGATGGCCCTGATGACTCTTTTCTGCTCTCAGTTTAGAGCCCTAAAGATTCTAAATTCTAAATATGTCTTCTAGTGGTTAAGGAAAAAACAGTAACTAGATAAAGTTTAATTTTTAATCTATACATGTTTATTTTCTCCCAGCAATGCTTTGTAGTTTTCAGTGTAGAGGTCTGAACATCCTTTGTCTGAATTTTCCCTAAGCATTTCATATTTTTTGTTGGTAAGTGATATTTAAAAAGTTTAATTTCCAAGTTTTCACTGCTAGTATATAAAAGTACAGTTAGTTTTTATATACTGACCATGTATCATACAACCTTGCTAAACTGGCTTATTAAATTCCAGAAGTTTTTTAGTAGATTAAATCAAATTGTCTACATAATCATATCTCCTGTGAATAAAGGCAGTTTTATTTCTTTCTTTTCAATATGGATGCCTTTTATTTCTTCTCTTATTTCAGTGGCCATTTACAATACTGAATAAAAAAGTCTACACATTTAGATTGTTTTAATTTTACAAAACTCAGCAAGAAATAATTAAGATATATAACTGACATTATTTATTAAACATGAAGAAGTCTAAGTTTAACCTACAAAATTTAAAGGGCAAAATTAGGAACTATATTTATAAGGTGCTAGTTGACTCAATGTATGTATTTTCCTATGCTTTGTGACACAAGATTGGTAACAAAAAGGCTGAGCATATCCAACTGCATCGTTTAAAATCATATTTACTGACTTTCTTATAATTACGAAAGTAGCACATGATCTGGAATTCTGAGGTACAAGGAAGAAAATTATAATCATCCTTAATCCCAGCACCCAAAGATAAACACTGTTTATTTTTAATTGTATCATGAGCAGTTTTCTATACCATTAATTCTTCTGAAACACCATTACTAAGAGCTGCATACTAACCCATCCATATTATGGCTACGTTATAATTTCATTCTTCTGCCATCACTGGACATCTATACTGATTTAAATTTTTCACTATTACCATATACATTCAACACAGCAGTTAAATTCATATATAAGTCAGAGAATGACCTCTTATTAGAGTCCCTTTTGCCCATTCCTGTATTAAAGCTGTTAAGTGTTTTCCCAGTCCAAGCTAAGTTCTTTTTATACTAATGCTATCAATCATCTATCACATTAATCCCAAATACATTCCATTTGCCTCTTATTTTAACTAATTTTTAATTCAGGAATTATTAACTTTATGTTAATGGTAAGTATTACAAAGAGAAATAAAATGTACTGTATTTTTATTGTCCGTGGTATTACTATGGTAACACACAACCCTAAAACTAAAAGAAAAGATTAAAGAGAGAAATCAGTGGTGCCAATGAAAAGGGTAAAGTGGGTTAAGCTGTTTGATATAGTTTTAACTCATCTCCTAATATAATCATAGAGGTAAAAGAGAACTTTTTGGTCCATCTGTAATTTCAAGGGTAAAATATTACTTCCCCTACTAAGACAACTGAAGCCAAAAATCACACAGGAAATATATGTGCCTGACTAGCACGACAGTTTAACAGTTACATTACAGCAACTTCTATTCTGTCATTAATGAAAAAAATCTTTGAGAAAGAAATGTGTCGCAATTAGCACCTTGGGATAATAAACATACAAATAAATCATTACCTAAACATTTCCTAATTATGCTAGAGGTGTATTAGGTAGAAACATGATTTTTTAAAAATCTTCCCTGTCCCTTAGGAAAAATACCAAAACTGGAAAACAAACCAAATATACAAATAAACTGTAATAAGCAAAAAAGCAAAATTCAAAGAAAAAATATATAATCATTTTACGTTAAACAAAAATTGAATAGTCTTTTGGAAACATTAATTTCCAAAATCTTAACTGATTTTCATGAGGTGAGAGCACAAGATTTTCATCGTATCTAGTTGTGTGGCACCAAACAAGTCATTTTACTTCTACAGGCCTTAGTTTCTTCATCTTTAAAATGAAAACACTGAGAATCCCCAGTTTGAGACGGCAGATTGGACAAATCACAGAAGCTTATTTCTTATTTCTTCTCCCTTCCAAAACTCCACTGAACTAACAGAAAAACTTTTAAAGGCGCGATCCATAATGACTAAGAAAGGAGCCATTAGAAGCCAAGAGATTTCAATAAGGTTCTCAAAATGGAAAGCAGGTGGAGAAGTTTAACTAATAAAACAGCCTCAGTAGAAGCAGCTACAGCTTAGAAAACAAAACAGAGAATAACAGCTGAAGATAAAGCCAAACTGCCAGAACCAACTGAACACAAACACCAGGGAGGTAAAGAAAATGAGGAGCAAGAAGCAAATCCAAGGGAGATTTACTGAAACTCTGTGATCCTAAAAGTAATTTTCTAATCAACAAGCCTACCTATATGCAGAGTTCTCAGTTTCTTATTGCTTTACTTGTAAATTTGGACAGATAACCAAATTCACAAGATACTTGAAACCTGAAAGACACCAAAATAAAATGAAAAATGTCCCCAGAACAGATAAATTAAGGAATAGAAAAGAATATATTGCTCTTTATTATAAGCCCTCTCACACTAATTTTTTTTAACCACATACATACATTACTTTGGTTTTTCAAAAAAGCTTAAGAGGGCTTCCCTGGTGGCGCAGTGGTTGAGAATCTGCCTGCCAATGCAGGGGACACGGGTTCGAGCCCTGGTCTGGGAAGATCCCACATGCCGCAGAGCAACTGGACCTGTGAGCCACAATTACTGAGCCTGCGCGTCTGGAGCCTGTGCTCCGCAGCAAGAGAGGCCGCGACAGTGAGAGGCCAGCGCACCGCGATGAAGAGTGGCCCCCGCTTGCCACAACTAGAGAAAGCCCTCACACAGAAACGAAGACCCAACACAGCCATAAATAAATAAATAAAAATATTTAAAAAAAAAAAAAAAAAAAAGCTTAAGAGCATTAACCTAAAAAACAAGTTTACTGAAGCAATGTGAAGCCCCTTTCAATCAATTCTAATACTCCCTATGTAAAATTTCAGACATCTGTTCTTATTAAGCAACCGTAAAATAATTTATCTCACAATAATAGGTAAACCAGTAAAATCAATATTATGCATATATATATAATCCTTTTATTAAATTCTGTGGAAAAACTTACTTCAAATTCTTAAGTCTGTGTGGTATATAGACATACACACACCCCTACACACACACAGATCTGTTTTAGAACCATAACTACTAGCATATTAATACTATCATTCTATTACATTTTAAATCTATAAATTCCAATAACTTTAAAATCACTTAAATAAAAGGACATACCTCTATGTTCCAGTAATATAGTATAAAGTCAATAATATTTGCAATGTTGATCAAACTATGATTTTTAAAAACATCTTAAGTTACTTTATAACACAAGCACGGTTATAACACAACTGACACCAATAAAAGTTAAGTATTTCTAAACAAAAAATATGGTAAAAGCTTCCAAATACTTCAGAAATGAAAAAAAGAAACATTTTATGTTCCAAGGATATACTGTTTCAAATCCTCACCTTCACCCCTTTTTCAACCATTAGTTAAGGACCACAGTATGGCTAAAATTTTTTAAATGGTAAAGCTTAATGTGGAAAACACACATGTGTGACATATCACCATTCAATAAACCATCCCCACCCAATAAACCATCACAAAAACACCACACTGAGTAACATGCGGAATAAACAGTACAACTAAGAGGTTCCCAGATGACTCCGTCATACTTGGTAGATGATCCCCCACACATACAATCCATCTATTGAACAGAGAGGTAATTCATTCCTTTTCTCCCACAAACTAAAATACAAAGTTCAAATCAGGATGTTCAAAACCAACAAAATGAGGTCCTCAAATTAGGTAAGAGAGACGTACAATTATAAAAACTGCAAAATACCCATCCAACCCTAATTATATTAAGTTAAGGAAACTCTAAATATAGATGACATGCAATGTAATCATACATTTTTTTAATCTGATGATCCACTTCAAACTCGTAAGATATCCCACATGAGTTACAAATGCACAGTTACATGAAATTTGAAGCATTTCCTCCTCTCTAAAATGAATACAACAAAATAAAACAAAAAAGCAAATATTATGATAAAGACTATCATACAAATCTAAAGACTTAAACATAATCAGGAAGGGAAAAAGTATGTTCCTTTGCAGAAGTAGCTTAGGAACAACTGAGTACAGAAAAAGAAAAGAACAGTTCCAGCACTACACTACTACCTTCATTCTCTTTAACTCCTAAATGTTAGTGGTCTATCTTTGACCACTATCTATCTAGCTTCCCCCGTTATACCCAGCCTGGGCACTTTAATTCATACCTTTGGACCATTAATTACAAATAATGAATTCCAAATCTCTATCTCCAGCCACAATCTGTCTCCTGAGTATCAGAGTAAATATATCTCAAAACATCTCCACTTGACTGTCCCACCAGAATTTTTAACACAAAAATGTACCATACTGAACTCATCCCCCACCTCCTCCTCCTATATACTTATTCTGGTTATTGGTATCGTATTCCAAAACTTGACAGTTATCCATTCTATGGCCTCCCCTCTAATTAATCCTGTATCAGTCACCAAGTCAAGTCCCATTCTACCTTAAAAAGGGTAACGCAAAAACCCCCTCTCCATCCTCAACATCTCTGTCTTAGTTCAGGCACATACATATTTGGGATTACTACATCTCTCCTAACAGTTCTCCCTACCTTCAATCTGTCTCGTTCTTCAATCATTCCTTTCTATTGCTGTTAAAGTGATCTTTCTAGAATATAATTTGAATCATTTTCACCACTGCTTAAAATCTTTCAATGTTCAAAATAAAGACCTAAAATCCTTAACAGAATATCCTGTCTCTTGTCACCTCTTTAGCTTTATCTCTTCCTTATCTCCCATGTAATACACTAAATTCTAAACACATCACTGCAGATCCTGGAAAAAGTCATACTGTTTCTTACCTCAATAACTCTGCATAGGTTATTCCCTCTTTCTAGAGTCTTTTTCTTGACAAGGTAACTCTGACCTGCTCAAACCTCAGCTCAGACATTACATGTGGCCTCAGCTTCCTCCATTCCCTCCTTGCCCCTATAGCACTTCAGAGACACCCTTTCATACTATAATCGTCTATTATACTCTAAATTTGTACACCATAAAAGTAAAATATATTATTCATTGTGTGTCCTACGATGCCTAGCACTTTGCCTGGCAATAAGTGATCAATAACTATTTAAAGAATGTTTAAGCATTTTGCTTTTTACAGAAACTTCCACTATAAACCTCCCCCAAGAGACACAGAACAAAGCAGCTACTTAAGGAAAACAATGGAAACCAGGCAAGAAAGCAACAGACATAAATAAATGGCGCAAAAAAAATGAAAAATTAAACACAGGGAGTCTTTTCAAAGTGGCTCCTAAGGAGCTGTGTTTCGTCTCACATTCTAACACGAAGGTCTTTTACTTGCTATTTAATTTTCAACGTTTATTCTAATTTCCCAGAAAATAGTGGTAAGAAGTTCTTCTCTCCACAACTGGGTCGGCACAGAAAGAAAAATGGAAAGCATTACCTAAAACAGCTATTCTTCAAAACTGAGCATAGTCAGAACTTTAAAAGTGCCATAATAAGTAAGACCCCCTGATCTACCCTGCCCCAATTCCACTTTTAACAGTTGTCCCCTAAAAGGCTTGGGAATAAGATTACAAGGGGTATTTTACTAACCAGTTGTCAAACATCTCTCCCTGAACTTAACATTTTTTTCTCTATGGTAAGGAATTATACAAATTCACTATTTACTCTGTAAATATGCATTTACATTTTTATCCTTAAGATAAAATGAAATACTTTCCTCTTACCTTCCCCCAAAGGTCCTTGAACAGAAATTTCCCCCGATGAATTTGCTCTAATATTTGCCAGTTTTCTGTGATCAGAAGGGAATAGATGAAAGGGAGTAGGGAACTCTCCTCCCAATACTGAGTCCTCTCATATTCCTGACCCTTCCCTTCTCTTCTCCAGTGGTATCCATATCCAACTTTGCCTTTTAAAGTAAAGCAAATTCAAGTTCATAAGCAATTTTAGAAGTGTGTGAAAGAATCCTAGAGACCAAATGCCACATAGCACTAGGAGAGTTTTTTGGGTTTTTGTGAGTTTGTTTTTTTTTAAGCTGAACTCCTGACACCAAGTCTCCTCAGTTGATCAGCACATTTTTTTTTAAAACCAGTTTTTTAAAAATGTCTCTTTCCTCTAGCCTATTATCAATTTATTCTGGGTTCCTACTCTTTCCCTAAAACGCTTCCCAGTTCTTAGGACCTCCCAAAGTGCCCTTATTTCTTCCCAACATAGAGCTAGACTTCTTCCTGTCCTGCCACAAACTGACTTGGCTTAAAAGATGTCACTTACATTTACATACACTAATTTAGAGGTGCATATTGTAAATACTGTTATGATTTTACAGATAAGAAAATAAGACTAGGAAAAGTGACCTGACATTTAATAAATGCCGGTACCTGAATTTGAATCCAGTTCTTCTGGCTTCAAGACCAAGTTACCATATTAAAAGAGAGCAGTCTGCATTTTTAAGATTCAACTTCCCTGGCTCTAGGCAGCCTCACTACATCTAATACACATAATTTTTAGGCAAGTTCTAAATTTCACCGTTGTCCTAAATGTCTCTCTTGCAAGCATACATGAGTCTACAATAAAAAATTCTGCAATTCAGTGAAAAAGTTCGGTGTTCACCCTAATGTTCACCCTGTGTTCACCCTTTATGATTTTTTTTAAAAAACAGACTTCAATAATCTCTATAGCCATCAACTTTTTAGGCTGAAGAACTGCTTACCTCAGTTCTTAAACCAACACTGCTTCATGCTTTCAAATACCTGTCGCCCTAATTGCCAATTTCATTCATTTCTTTATATTTGCAAATAACTAGGGGCAGTGCTGCATGTCTCCCAACCCCACGAAACACTCTAAATGAAACACTCTGAATATCATTTGACTTCACTCAAAAAAGGGAGGGAAAAATCAAAGGGTTAATCCCTAACGCATGTGTCTGATTAAGATTTAGTGCAATGATGCAGAGCAATTCAACAGAATAACGTGACTTGAGACTACGAAGAAACCAACTTTCACCTGACTTACCTCTGACCAGCATTTTTGCCCACCGCTTGTAATTACCCCCAGTCTTATCCGATTTCTGTTATCAGTCAACTGAGAATATTAAGACCCAACAAAGAGCACTGGGATTTTAAAAATAGTAATTATAGAAACAAGCCTTTAAAACTCTGAAAACTAGTAACGAGAAAACCATTAATTTATCAATAGGCGCTTGCTACGTGCAACGCACTGGAGGGGACAAAAAAGCTGCCAAACGGTAAGCTCTTTTAAGCACTTGACGGTGACTTATTCAGTTTTGTAACCTCCATCCTCACCCCTCCAGCGCCTGGCAAAACTTGAACTGAACTGGACACGCTGTTGTAACGGGATGTGCTCCAGCGAGGAACCTGTGGGATAAACAGACCAGCTTGGGACGTAACTTTGGGAAGTATTGTTTGAACGGCTTTGCGCTGTTTAATTCAAACGGAACAGGCTGCCGCTGTGTTCGAGCTCGTGAGGCCCGGGGAAACCAGCCGGGTCAGGCGGCCTCTGCCAGAGACAAACCGGGACACCGCTGAGGGACCTCAAAGATCTGGGGCGAAGAAAAGGGGGCAGTTACTTGCCTCCCATTCCTGCAAGAATCGCTTGGCCTCGTCAGAACCAACGGTCTTATGTCTCCTAAATTCGTCCTTCACGTACTGGTCACCAAGGGCTTTGAGGTCTGGGGGCAGAACCCGGTGCAGCAGCAAAATGCGCCGATACAAGGCCCGGACACGCGAGACGTGCCGAACAGGCATAACTCCGAGCGTGGACCACAGGCCGCGCCTGCGCAGAGACCACGCGCGCCTGCCTCTCCTTACAAGCTGAGTATAAGTAACCCAAATACAAGCGGAAGAGGGCGCGCGACCTGCATCCGGTTGGGTCCGGCCTAATATCAGGACCTTCCGGAAACGCGAGGGGCAGCAGCGGGCAGAAATGGGCCGGTCCTTCTCTGAAAGGGGCGTAGCTTTCGTGGAGCGCCAGCGCAGCGACTACCTAGGGGCTGCGTCTGGGGCGGAGCGGTCGTCCACCAGGAGTCTGGCTTTGGTGCTTGTTACCACTCCGTTACACCCCATCATCTTTTCCATTCATCTTACCCCTTTTCCTCCTGATAAAGGCTTAAGAAAGGCTTCGTCAAAATCAGACTCCTCCAGGAAGCCTTCCATGGTTGGCTAAAGACACTTCAGATGTCTTTGCAGTGTTCCTGCGTTCTGCGAGAGGGATCGGAATGGGATTAATCTCTCCATTCACGAGCCCACCCACCCACGTACCTTGCACAGGGCTGTGCTCCTAATTTGTACCCTGAAGGCGTGACCTGTTTCATGTAACTCAAGTGAGACCTGAGCCAGCAGGTTTCAATCCTTAGCTCATGTCAAGTTGGCTTTAGAAGAATAATTAGAGAACATTTTAAATGTATTGTGTCCAAGGCCAAGATCCAGGAGATTCTGATTAAATAGTCTGAGAAGAAAACGTAGAATTAGAACTTTCACAAATCTTCACCTTTTACAACGGTGATACTGAGAGTGTGACCAATCAAAGCTGACAGCAGTTTAGCCTCGTTCTTTCTGTCCCATCACACCTTTGGACCTTCAATAAATCCTGATGGCTCCACCAACAAAATGTATGCAGAATTCGATCATTTCTCACTACTCCCTATTCCACAATGGTCTCTCTTTACCGGATGCTGTAGTCACTTTTTGTGTTTCTGCTTCTGCCATGATCAACTTAGATCATGATCCACCTAAACTGTAACAGCCTCTGCTACTGGTAGTATCTGGCTGCCTTAGAAATCCTTGCTGGTTCCCATCACTCTGACCACACCTTTTTACATAGCTTTTTATTAAATTATTAATAGGTTTAAAAAAAAAAAAAAAAAACAGGGCTTCCCTGGTGGCGCAGTGGTCGAGAGTCCGCCTGCCGATGCAGGGGACACGGGTTCGTGCCCCGGTCCAGGAAGATCCCACATGCCGCGGAGCGGCTGGGCCCGTGAGCCATGGCCGCTGAGCCTGGGCGTCCGGAGCCTGCGCTCCGCAACGGGAGAGGCCACGACAGTGAGAGGCCCGCGTACCGCAAAAAAAAAAAAAAAAAAAAAAGTCACTACTCTGCTCCCCAAAATCCTCCAATGGCTTCTCATTAGAGTAAAACGCACAGCCTCTCCACTTCTTAGCTGTCTAAATTTTCTCCTACTGCTCTTTCCCTAGTTGGCCAATTCCAGCCACACTGGTCTTCAAAGCCCCTAATTCATCTTTGAACAGGCCAGGCACTCTCCCAACTGAGGGCCTTGGTATTTGCTCTTCCATCTGCTTGGAATGTTCTGCTTCAGGTATCTTTCTTGGCTAACACCCTTATTTCACTCAGCTCATTATTTCAGGTCTCTTTCTGATTAAGATCCTCCCTGGCAAGCCTATTTGATATTGCTACAACATCATGCTAAGAACTCCCTAAGCCCCCTCTCTGCTTTATTTTTCTCTGTAACACATACATATTTTACTTGTTTGCCTATTGCTTGCCCCCACTAGATTACAAATTCCCGGAGGGCAGGGATTTTGTGATTTTAAAGGTGTCAAGTGATTTATATGACCTGCTGGTGATGAAAGGGCAAGAATGTGGGAAAATTTATGTGATTCCCTCTGAGACCCCAGATTTTTGTTTATGCAAAGACTTCTTGAAAGACACACACCCCTCTACCAAGGGCAGGGACTTAACTCATTTTAGTATTCTTTTCAGGGTCCACCACAGTGCCTTACAAATAGTAAGCACTCTAATATTCATTACCTTGAATGGACTCTTTTCCTTTTGCTGAAATTGTAGAAAAATATTTGTTTAAAAGAACACAGAACATTTTTTTTAATGGATTTAATTTGGTTTTTTGACAAACCACATTCATGGCAAGGATTGAATGGCAGCATGGTTATTTTACTTCAGGAAATCTTTTTCTAACCATACTTCATCTCTTAATATCCCTGTAAATTAAAAATTAATTTCTTGTTCCAGTTTACTTTTTTTCTGGTTTCCTTTGGGGTTAAAGCACATGTATAATAAATGCTTCTTTTAGAGCCAAAGCTCTTATAAAAATGTGGGAAAAAATTCTGCCGGTAAATTAATAAAACATAATAAAAGAATTAATTCAGCATAAAGGGAGCAGAAAAGGTTCATAAAGCTTTGGGTAATCAATGCTCAAAAATGACAAATGATGGGTAAGAGAAAAGCCAAGACATAATGGTTAGAGGAGAGGAATCAAGAATAACAGTGAGAATAATGGTAGATGACCTTTATTTTTTTACAGTGGGCTGGACAATGAGTTATGTTTTGAGGACAAAATTTTCTGTTTCTTTGACCTACCAATTTAGGCTGACCAGCTTTCCTCTTGTGGTCAAAATAGCCATGAACTGAAAATAAGATCTGAGTTCTATTCCTGGCCACTAATCCAGATCAGTACACTTCATGCAGGCCTTTCCTTTATCCTTCCTCCATGTAATTCGTTTTCCTGTGTGTTATTCAGCAAGTCACTCAACCAATCTGCACCTCGATTTTCTCACATGTCAAATAAATTGGGTTAGGTAATTCTCAGTACCTTTCAACTCTGCTAATCATGATTTGTCCCCAGTCCCCTCCAAAATTTTTTGTAAAAGGAGCAGCAGATATGTACTCACTCTGAAATAATTGCTTTGAAAAAATTTTTGTTTAAGAAGGGGAAACTCCTCAAAATTTGAATCAGAGAGGTCTCCATGTTTTCCTTTATGGAAGTGCAATTGACAAAGAAAAATCAGGAGGGAAAATTACTTTTGGAAATGCATTTTACTTTACTCATATTGAGTTTACAGGGACAGCCTCTGTTAAATGATGCATTGCCTAATAGTAGAAGTGCTGTTGGTCTAAGTCAGTGGTTTTCAACTTTGGCTGTATATTACAATCACCTGGGAAACTGGTTTAAAAAAACTGATAAGGCCCGCTCCAAACCACTTGAATCAGCATCTTTGCGAGTGGGGTGAGGCATGGCTATTGCTTAGAAACCCCTCCAGGTGATTCTAATGTGCAGCCAGGATTGATAACCAATGGTCTAAGTTTCCAACTTGGAAACATCTGGGTTCCAGGAATAGTACCCAAGTTACTGACACTGTTAAAAACTGATTACTAGGGCTTCCCTGGTGGCGCAGTGGTTGAGAGTCCGCCTGACGATGCAGGGGACGCGGGTTCGTGCGCTGGTCCGGGAAGATCCCACATGCCGCGGAGCGGCTGGGCCCATGAGCCATGGCCGCTGAGCCTGCGCGTCCGGAGCCTGTGCTCCGCAACGGGAGAGGCCACAGCAGTGAGAGGCCCGCGTACCACAAAAAAAAAAAAAAAACTGATTACTAAATATCCAGTGCTTCAATATTAAAGTGTTCTTGCAACAAAGGGGATAAAGATTTTGATATAGCTAAAAATATTTTAAATATAAACGTAAAATGGGGGATAAATTGGGAGATTGGGGTTGAAATGTACACACTACTATACATAAAATAAGTAACTAATAAGGACCTACTGTACAGCACAGGGAACTCTACTCAGTACTCTGTAATGACCTATATGGGAAAAGAATCTAAAAAAAGAGTGGATATGTGTATATGTATAACTGATTCACTTTGCTGTACACCTGAAACTAACACAGCATTGTAAATTAACTACACTGCAATAAAAATTTTAAAAAACATAATCAAAAAGAAAGAAAAAAAGTAAAACATCTCTGAGAAAGAGGATGTAAGAGTGAAAAATAAGTTATATAACTCCAGGTTATATGCACAATTATCAACAGGAGGTGATTAATAACTTAAGGGCTATCTGAAGAGCTCACTCCAGAATCATCCCACTTCCCACATCCACAGCACCACCATGTCTCCCAGAGGGCATGCTTTAAGCTTTCCAAATAAGTAATGAACATTTAGAACACAGCTTACTTATGCAAACTTGGCACTCAATAAAACTCCACAAAATCTCTATCATGTGTACTCTCCTCCAACCCAAGCCTTCCACTAGAGCTCTTGATTGTATCCCAACTCTTCTGAGAGGTAGTTTCATAATTATCCCCTCATTCTTTCTCTCACTGGCATCTTCAATTATTCTCTTCATAAGACTAGTCCATTCAGCTCATAAACATTCACAAGAACACTTCACATTAAAAAAAAAAAAAAATCCCTCCATTCTACCTCCCCCTCAAACTACCATCCTATCACCCTGCTTCCTTCATTGGCAAACTTGAAACAAATATTTCTCCATTTCCATTCTCATTCCCTGCTTAATCCCTTTTAATCTATTGTCCCACTACTCCTCTAAAATCACTTTCTTCAAATTCCCTAGTTACTTGCTTCTGTTCACACATCTACTCTCCCCTGACCTTCTAGAAATCTTTCCATCTTTCGGCTTCCATATGTTTGTACTGTCCAGGTGATCCACCTCTAGGGCCCCACTGTCTCTGTGTCCTTAGCTAGCTGCAGTTCTTCCTGCCTCCAAATGAGAATGCATCAGTCCAAACAAACATCAGTGTCAGTGCCCTTGTCCTGGCCAGCTGTCCTCAGCAATTGGTGATGCTCTGCTGCCCCCACCTAGCCAACCCCATTCTAACCATTTTGGAGGCCCTCGCTGGACCCTTACCTGGAAAGGGTAAGGACATCTTAACCAACTCTCACACCCACCCCGACCTCTCTACAGTTTCAACCTTCCTTGCTAAGCACTGGATAAATTCAAATTGGATATCCTGTCATTCCTTCAGAGTCTATGTCGCAAATTAAACTCATCATTTTTCTCCAAAGACCTTTCTCTCGCCACCGTTCTTAAATTTACCTAGGCTCAAGACTTAGGGTTCTGGGGCTTCCCTGGTGGCGCAGTGGTTGAGAGTGTGCCTGCTGATGCAGGGGACACGGGTTCGTGCCCCGGTCCAGGAAGATCCCACATGCCGCGGAGCGGCTGGGCCCGTGAGCCATGGCCGCTGAGCCTGCGCTTCCGGAGCCTGTGCTCCGCAACGGGAGAGGCAACAACAGTGAGAACCCCGCGTACCTCAAAAAAAAAAAAAGACTTAGGGTTCTGTAACATCTTTCACCCTCTTCATGTATCTTGTTATTGAGGAGCCCTTGTTGAGACTTCTTTTGTAAATCAGTCACTTTTTTCCCATGTCATTGACCCACCTGCCTTGACTCCATATCCCTCGTTTAAATGACTACAACAGTCTTCTGATTGGATTCCCTTTCTTCAAAATTCGAAAGATTTTCCATTGTCTTCAGTGTGAAGTATGTGCCCCAGAATATAAAATTGTATTTAAAAAATCACATTGCAACCAAAGGCAAGACTTGCAGCTGAGCTATTACTGGTCTACTTTTTCATTATATTATACATGTATAAAATTATATTTTCATTATAATATACAACTATACATTATACAATTTTCTTAAAATTGAAGGAAAAATTCTAAATGATAACTTCAGACAGAGATTTCAATTTTATAATGCCATTACACTTTTAACCTGCAGAAAGCAAAAGTAAGTAAATAGATAAACAAATGCAAAAAGTAATTGTCTTACAAGAGAAGGCATTCCTCTCCCCACCCCCCAAATTAGAATAAGTTCACAGTATGTGTTCTTCAGGCTCACAAATTTAAAGTGACTAAATTATATTCATATACCATTAGATTCCAGCTTTACCATTTCTTAACTATGTGATCTTGGACTAGTTGTTTAAGCTTTCTGAGTCGCAAGTTTCCTTCTCTTAAAATGAGAATAATATTACGTACCTAAAAAGCTTCCTGTGTGCTTTAATGATTTCATATGTAAAAGGGATTTAGACTAGTTTGTCTGCAGCATATAGAAAGTGCGCATAGTGTTAGCAATGATGATGATGACATAAAATGATAGCCAGGGGACTTCCCTGGTGGTCCAGTGGTAAAGAATCCACCTTACAATACAGGGAACGCGGGTTCGATCCCTGGTCAGGGAACTAAGATCCCACATGCCACGGGGCAACTAAGCCCATGCACCACAACTACTGAGCTCACAAACCTCAACTAGAGCCCACGTGCTGCAAACTACAGAGCCCAGGTGCTCTAGAACCCGTGAGCCACAACTACAGGGCCCACGTGCCCTGGAGCCTGTGCACCACAACTAGAGAGAGAAAACCCGCACACCACAACTAGACAGAAGCCCACGCACCACAACGAAGAGCCCGCATGCCACAACTGAGACCCGACGAAGCCAAAAATAAATAAATAATAAATAAATCTTTTTTCAAAATTAAAAAAAATAAAGTGATAGCCAGTAAAAACTGTGAATCTTAGTTTACGGTTTTTTAAAACTATTTCCCGCTTTAGAATACAACAATCTTAGAGGTATGAAACTTAAACTAACTGAAATGATATAATGCAATTACACTGTGACACCTAAAATTATAAACCAACATTTGTGCCTGAGCCCCTACTATACACAAGCATGATGGCTTTCCTTTGAGCAACAAGAACAGTTGCTCTTGAGGTGAGAATCTCCTGTAAATCTGGACTGTGTTTACTGATTCAAGATAAACCCCGCAGTATCTAACAGGCCCTCAGCATCAGCAATGGGAACGGAACTTTTCAGTCTTGGGATTGTGTTGTGAAATCACTTGAATTGCTATTACTCATGATGGCTGGGAATGACCAACGAATTAAAGGAAAATTAGTGTTTAGTCTCTGTCTACGATACTGTAGCCATGAGGATGAGGAAGGAGGATCATTTATCTACAGAATAAAGAGTGGGGGCTGGATAATTCTTGAAACTACATAATTCTGAACCAATAACTTCTTAAAAATTAATTTCAAGATTGCACTAAGAGTGGTTCAACAAAGAAGCATTTGTTCTTGCTTCATTAGACAAGACTTTGACAACAAAAGATTACAGTATTTCTTTAAAATGTACAGCAATTATCATATACATATTAAATTCAGCTCAAGTTTTAGAACAAATCATAAATTTTTAATTACTTTGTTTAATCGAACCCCAAATGGCCTTTCAGATAGTACAATAACGTTCTTAAGCAGATGAGATTATTTTTAAATTGTTACATTCTTTCTCAAGAATGTGACAACACATGCAGCCAGTGATGAAATAGCCGTTTCAGTTAGATCAAATAGGGTCTATATTAACGAAAAATTTCAAGAGAAGAACGTAACTCTAGTGTTCCTTTATGGATATATGATGTGATTATAGCCTTTTTCAAAATCTGTGGCAGAATAAACATTCTATAGAGAAGCTACTTTGCCACATATAGGTATATAATATTAAAGAAAATTCTTTGTTCACAAGTACCCAATTTAAATGTATTCATAAATGAATAGTAAATCAATTTTTAAGGTACTAATTATAGTCCAGAACCATTATAAATTAAATTCAGACATAATTAAAGGGGAGACTTAAAACCTTGTGCAGTGATTCTTCATTTTTATTCTATGTAGCAGACTTCTAATGAGTCCATAAAAAGGCCATTCAAGATGCCTAAGGAAGAATCTAACCTGAGCATACAGGATGTTTTCCACAGTCTTCCTACTGGAGAACCTATATAATGTCTCAAGGAGATGACTCTGAGGGAATTGGTGCTTCTCCAGCTGTAATGTACTCACTAATCATCCGGGTATCTTATTAAAATGCAGATTCCAGTTCAGTTGGCCTGGGGATGGCCCTGAGAGTCTGTAGCTCCAGCAAGCTCCCAGGTGATGCTAATGCTGCTGGACCACTCGCTTTAAGAAGTGAGGTCCTAAAACATAATACATATCGGAAGCAAACAGAGAAAGACATTTTAGTTCCCCAAACTTCATCTTCTTGTTTAGATGTATATCGAATGTGGATATTTTGGCTGACTTGTAAACATTTAAAATTTCTCCAAATTGAAGTCCTATTTAAAATATTTGCATTGCCCTCAGAAAGAAGTGGTATGAGACGCAAAGAGAAAGGAGAGTTATTCTTTGTCAAATAAATATATCATCTGAAAGGATAACATAAATCATTGAGAGCAGAGAAGAACAAAAATAAGGCTCAAGTATGATAACCTTGAGTGAAAAAACCAAGGCAGGAGGGAAAGGAGACTACAAAGGGAAGATGAATCAGTCCAGCCTCAGACGTATTGCCTTCAGGGGTGGGGCTCGCCCAGCCTCAGTGGATAACCTTGGTATGGGGTATGGGGGAGATTACGTCTTAAGTACTTAAGGCTCAAAGTATTCACGAAGACCTACAGTTGCCTAATCAAACTGCTCTTATGCCTTTGGATCAGCGTTACATTACCCCACAGGGAACTTAAACACAACATAAACATGTATTTAAATGAACTTAAAAGAAAGCTTGTTGTCCCGTCTCCCGTTTTAATTAGATATGTCTTATATAAATGCAGACTCTGTGGTTTCCCTGGCAAGGCTACAGCACTAAGTAAATCCACTATAGCATTATTTTGTTTGCTTTTTTCCCCTTAATTAAGTTTTTAAAGTTTCCTTAGCTCTCTGTGTGGCTGCTTCAGCTTAGGCAGCCGGGTTTGTGGTGAAGGGTTGGGAGAGCACATACCAGCCACCTCATACCCCTCCTGGGCGCCTTATCCTACCTCCTGTGCAACTAGATAGAAAAGCAGGAGGGAAAGGAGGGCAAAACATCCCAACTGCACAAGTAAATGCCCTTCATGGAAACCTCCTTATATCATACCTAAGAAAAGCCCATTATCTTCCTAGCATATTGACAGAGTGGGGATACTCAAAACCCTTAACATCAAGTACGTGGACAGCCTTCCAAGGCTTATGGAAAACAAGGATACTGTCCAATTTTATAGTGCCAACGTATTAAAATATTTTGCTGGGTCCTGTGCTATCTTCACCGTAGATCTCTGGCCTGGAGGCTCCCTCTACAAGCCAATTTCAGAGGCTGTAATCATGTCTTAGCAAAATAACCAACAAGGGGGCAATCAATACACAGGCCTCTAACATCTTTTGTGCAAGCCTTAGTGAGGAAGGCAAGGTCTGACTAATGGTCACACGCTGAACAGCTGCCTAATTAGAAGGCTGAATGGCCTCAAAACGTTGTGAGTTTTTGCCTGCCTTTTTGTTTTGGATTTTGTTTTTAGTTTAATATTAATTCGACTTTAACTGAATGCTGCTAAAATGGAGAGCAAAAAGGAGCACAGGTATAATACGACGTGTGTGTGTTGATACAGCAGGCTCCAAATGTGTGATTAAGCTAATGGTGACTCACATAAAATACTGGTATATGTTTACATATCTTTTTTATGTTTTCAGACTAGAGCAGAGAAGACAATAAATCCATATAGTATTCTTTAATTTATGCTTCTGTTCTTCAGGTTATATACTTGTTTTAAATAAATTACAATTTATACATGAACAAAGATATACATAGGAAAAAGACTGGAAGAAATATACCTACATGTTGAAAGTGATTACCTTTGAAAAGTGAAATGAGAGGTGATTCTTTTTATTTTTTATGTGTTTCTTCTCTCCTCCCTCCCCAAATTTCTGAGCTGTTTAAAAGAAAAGCAAACAAACAAAGAAGACTATACTACAAGCAGAAGCATAATTAACGATTCTTCTTATTGATACTTGTTTCCACAGCTATTTTATATAGGTTACTTAATTCAGTCATTCAACGCTATTCATTAAGAATCTCCTATGTCCCAGACACTGTGCTTGGCACTGCAATGCACTAATATACATACATTACATGTGTTTATCAAACAAATATTAGCCAAATCCTCTTCATTGACCTATAGAAGGGTGCTAGAAATGCAGGCTCCAAGTTACACCTGGATCCTTACTCTCCACCTTTTCTTAACGTCACTAAGAGTAGACTTACTCTGACTAAGCAAACGTTTTTTAATCACTTTGTTTTGATCTTTAGTGAAAGTAATGTCACTTGATGTTTGCAGCGGAACCGCCTTCAACCCTGAAGGCACAAGTGCGCAGGCCTCACGTCTGTCTTTTTGCGGCTCTGTGCTAAGAACAGCAATGGCACAGCAGCTCCCACACCCCCTCGAGGCAGAGGCAGGCTTGGGGAGATGTCTGCTCCTCTCCCTCCTGAAGACACTCATACTTAGGAAGCCCCCAAAGAAAGCTCTGTGAGAGCAGGCTCATCAAACAGAATAAACAAAAACTGATTAAACACTCAAAGACCAAAGTCTGGAAAAGATGCTTAGCTAGTTAAATATAGATCTCTTCAAAATGAAACTTTTGTGTATGCCCCCAGGTTCCAGAAGAAACCACTGTGATTAACAACTTCCAGCTAACACTTAAATTCCAATGTAGCTAAGTGGTGTGCCTGCACTGTCTAGGTGTAGCGTGTTATTTAAAAACATCTTTTGCCAAGCCCAGCCTGTTGCTTTCCACAACAGACAGCATATTAGAAAGATTTCTTGACTGGGCATTCACGGTCCTTCATACACTGATCCCAGCCCTTGTTCCTCACACTCTGTGTCTGTATGACCTTTCTCTCCAGTCAACTGTCATCACTAGCTAGTCCTAGAACATGCCTCTCATTTTCCCTTTTTTGTCTCTTAATCTCAAAAGACTTCCTTTCTTTTCTCTATTTTATCCATTCTCCAGGTGACATTTACTTCTTCAGTAAACTTCTTAAGAGGACTTCAACCTCCAGAAGGCCCTCTATCCTTGGACTCCATTGTGCTTCTCTCTATAGAACTCATTAGGCCATGAGTGGGACTAAGGGGGTAGATCGTTGCGATTGGGTGAGGCTGTCGATCCCCAGTCTACACACTCTTAGAGCATCTTCTCTCTCCAGCTCCTTACTGTTGCTTTGGCTTTCTTGTCTTTGGCTTGCATAAGACAGCCCATCTAATAGCGAGCTTAGATGGATCTTCAATGGGCCATAGGGTTCTTTTGTGTTACAGAGCACACGAAGAGTAACCAAAGAAATGTTAAATCATCATTTTATAACCTCGTGGCTCTTTAACTTTTCAAGATTGAGTCTACGCAAGTAGACTTCATGTTCTTTGGAGATAAGTATCATCTCATACTCCTTTTATCTCTCAGGTTCCCAAGGCAATGCTCTGCATTATCTTTGGTGCTCCGCAGATTAGTGTTTCTTTATGTTTTTATTCAATACTATCAATGACAAAGTGGTCCCCTAGAAATACCACAAAGCAAAATACCCATGACATTTTTCACAGAACTAGAACAAATAACCGTAAAATTTATATGGAACCATAAGAGACCCAGAATTGCCAAAGCAATCCTGAGGAAAAAGAACAAGGCTGGAGTCATAACCCTCCCAGACTTCAGCCAATACTACAAAGCTACAGTAATCAAAACAGTATGGTACTGGCACAAAAATAGACATATGGACCAATAGAACAGAATAGAGAGACCAGAAATAAACACACCTATGGACAATTAATCTTCGACAAAGGAGGCAAGAATATACAATGGGGAAAAGAGAGTCTCTCCAGCAAGTGGTGTTGGGAAAGTTGGGCAGCTGCATGTAAATCAAGGAAGCTAGAACACACCCTCACACCATACACAAAAATAAACTCAAAATGGCTCAAAGACTTAAATACAAGACAAGACACCATAAAACTCCTAGAAGAGAACATAGGCAAAATGTTCTCTGACGTAAATCATAGCAATATTTTCTTAGGTCAGTCTCCCAAGGTAAAAATAAACAAATGTGACTCAATCAAATTTATAAGCTTTAAAAAAAAAAAAAAAAACTTATAAGCTTTTGCACAGCAAAGGAAACCTGAAACAAAACGAAAAGGCAACCTACAGACTGGGAGAAAATATTTGCAAATGATGTGACCAAGGGCTTAATTTCCAAAATATACAAACAGCTCCTACAAGTCAATAACCAGAAAATAACCAAACAACCCAATCAAAAAATGGGCAGAAGACCTAAATAGACATTTCTCCAAAGAAGACATACAGATGGCCAGGAGGCACATGAAAAGATGCTCATCATCACTAATTATTAGAGAAATGCAAATCAAAACTACAATGAGGTACTACCTCACACCAGTCAGAATGTCCATCATTAAAACATCTACAAATAATAAATGTTGCAGAGGGTGTGGAGAAAAGGGAGCCCTCTCACACTGTTAGTGGGAATGTAAACTGGTACAGTCACTATGGAGAACAGTATGGAGGTTCCTAAAAAAAACTAAAAATAGAGTTGCCATATGATCCAGCAATCCTAATCCTGGGCATATATCCAGACAAAACTATAATTCTAAAAGATACATTACCCCAATGTTTATAGCAGCACTATTTACAATAGCCAAGACATGGAAACAACCTAAGTGTCCATTGACAGATGAATGGATAAAGAAGATATGGTACATATATACAACGGACTATTACCCAGCTATTAAAAAGAATAAAATAATGCCATTTGCAGCAACATGGATGGACCTAGAGATTATCATACTAAGTGAAGTAAGTCAGAAAGAGAAAGACAAATACCATATGATATCACTTACACGTAGAATCTAAAACATCTACAAAACAAAAACAGACTCAAAGATATGGAGAACAGACTTGTGGTTGCCAAGGGAGGGGAAGGGAGGGCAAGGGAAGCATTAGGAGTTTGGGATTAGCAGAAGCAAACTATTATACATAGAATGGATAAACAACAAGGTCCTACTGTACAGCACGGGGAACTATATTCAATATCCTGTGATAAACTGTAATGGAAAAGAATATTTAAAAGAATACATATATGTTTAACTGAGTCACTTTGCTGTACAGCAGAAATTAACACAACATTGTATATCAACTATACTTCAATAAAATTTAAAAAAAGAAATACCACAAAGTAAAAACTGTCCCTTGTAAATCTGGAGCTGATCAGCTATCTGGCTCCATTCCTTTTGGACGCTCAGTCAGACCTCTTTTATAATCTGGATATTCTGCAAATATACTCAGACTAGATATGGTTGCAGTGGCTCAGACGAGAGTGAAGGGGGCACAAGATCATCATTGTAATCATACCTTCTACCAGCATTTCTATGTGGACTCTGTAACTCCATGATAACTTTGTGGCAGAGACTATTTATTGTCCCTGATACTATCCTCACATCTCCCTTTTAGAAATAGAAATCTCACATTTTAACTGAACCCATGGCTGCCAAGCTGGCATCATACTGTCTAGTTCTCCTTGTACCTAAGGGAGAGGCATATGACTAAATTCCAGCCAGGATAAAATCTCAGATATAGCTCCCACCCAGTTTGCTGAAACACTTGTGTTGAAGCCCTGAGATGCCATGTTAAGAAGTTCTACCTTTCAGCTGCCATGCGGTGAGGAAGCCCAAACTAAACCTACAAAGAGAGTCCACAAGGAAAGGCCTCTAGGACTATAGGAAGAGAGAGATGACTGGCCAGCTTCCAGATGTTCTAGTCATCTACTATTCCAGCTCCAACCACTGTCTAACTATAATTAGATGAGAGATTCTGAGACAGAACTACCTGGCTGAGCCCTTCTTGAATCGTTGTCCCATAAAAACCACAAAATATTATAAAATATGCTGTTATTTTAAGCCACCAAGTTTGGGGGTAGTTTGTTACATGGCACAGATAACTAGAACAGTCACCCAAAGTACAGAGCTCACTACCCAGTTTTGCTGGGGCCATGAGGGAAAAGGAGTTTTTCCGGCCAGAGGCCTTGCTGCCTGAGGATTTTAGCATACAGACCACAGGGTTTGGAGGTAAGAGTCTCAGTCTTTCCCCTTTGCCCCAACTTGCCTGAAAAGGATGAGTTTAAGCAATTCACCTGAGTTTTTGGATTCCACAGACTCTTCTACAAAGAGCTTATGTGGCTTTTAGGAAGGCTGTGAGGGTCAACAGGACACAGAAGGAACAATCCTCCCAAGGCAAGTGTTCAGTAACTGTCACCTGTGGCTTGATATCCTCATGCCCGCTCATCTTCATGAAAATCTATGAAGAAGCTGAAGCTGCATGACACAGATAACAATTTGATGAGCAGACTTCCCCTAGTGCATCTCCACAGACTCAGGTAGAGCCAATGGACTCCAGGTCAATGTCAGTTACCTTCTGACTTATTAAATTACAGATGAAAGGCACTAGCCCTTCCATGATTTGCAGAGGGGAATGCTGCTTCCCATCCTAAACCTCTCTTCCGTAACTCCACAGGGGGAGGCCCCATTGCTTTTCAATGGGAGGAACAGTAGAAAAAGTCTTCTCTAAATGGCGTCTTTTTCTGGGCTTTGCTCTCTGTGAGATCTCAGACAACACATGTGGTCAGCATCATTTCTTCCAGCACCACAGCTCTTTTCAAAATTCCTTCTTGGGCAGCCAGCACGTCTCTTACAATCCCCCTGGAAATAGCTTTTCCCTGAGAATAATCGCCCTGGCAATGAGGCAGGGAAGAACACATTACAGTGTCCCAGGAAAGCCCTAAGGCCATCATTTAATGGCAATCCTAGCATGGTATGGTGACCACTAAAGGAAAATAATGCTTTACTACAGAAATCAGGGTCTGTGGCTTCTCAGCATGGGTGGCCAGCCAACCAGGTGGGCAGCAACTGCGGCCACAGTCCTTAACCTAGGATACTTGTAATGTTCAATGGTTAAAGGAAAATACTGACAATGAATTATTTTTACTATATATTTCAGTATTTATCCTGCCTGCAACCAGACAGAAGCAGAACCAGAAATAGCTGCTATCCTAAAAGCTAAAATTGAGACTATTTTCTGAAAAATATATGTCTATACATCTACACATATGCAAAATGAATTCTTTAATCATTGTAATTTTTGAGTGAAACTCTTAAGCAAGCTACTTATTAATAGTAAGGTGAGCCAAGCTCAATATTTTTGAAAAAAGAAAGCTGGGCACAGATCATTGATATTGCACTACTTAGGATTCTGGAAATGTAACTAAATACTTATGTTGAAATCGATTTTGATTGCATCAGTATAACTGATAACATCCCATAGAAAGGTATAAATTTAGAAGAACAGGCTGTATTTCATAGGCTATGTTTTCGGTAATACTTTTCTCATCTTTCGATCTGTTCCCACAACCCCATTTTTGCCAGAGCAGGAACACAAAGAAATTCTGTTTCTGGCTTCAATTTTTAAAAATCTAAAGTGAAGCAAAATTCAATTCTGAAGACTACTTTGCCTCTCACTTTTAAAAATATTAAAAATACTAATTATTGGACATATGAAAAGATACATGCTTTTGAAAAGATTAATAGATTCAAAGCAATTTTGAAATCAGCCTTTTTCCTACTATTATAATTTTTAAGTGTTTCAGGCTTTTTAATGGAAGCTTTCAGAGCTGTATCCTGAGTCATTTAATTTCTGTTAACAGATCTGTCCTGGCTTCTCATTGGCATTTATTCCTGTGCCACCCACGTAGAACTCCAAATGTGGATCCAACGACTGCTGAGCTGTGAACACTCTATTTGTGTAATTCTGCCAATGACCACCCTTAAACCTCAGAAGAATCAAAGGAAAGCAAAGATATGCTGAAATGTTAAAAAAAAAAAACACACACACACACACCAATTTTTGAGGACACAAACAAGAAGGTGAGTTCTTCTATACTGCACCCTGTCAAATAGGGCTCCTAAGGGTCAGGACCACCAATGTACAGTTTTTAGGTGTGAAGGGCATGATCTGTGGCAAAGCTGTATATGCATCTGTACCAGCCTGCCCAGTGCTCCACACAGAAACCAAGAGTAACCACAGCTGAAAGAGGAAACCTTCATTTGGTGCAAAGAATAGGTGAATTGTGAGCCCTGGGTCAAAATACTTTCTTTTACCTTCCTCTGTCCTTAAATAGGATTTGTGTCTGTGTGCGTGTGTGTGTGCACACGTGCTTTGTACCTTAAATCACAATAAGAAGACATCAGACAGTAACGCTCAGCAACTATGGATTGGGCAAAAGCTAAACAAAAAGAATCTATAGTAGTCATTTGAACCTTAACTACCAACTTTCTTGCCAACATCACTAACACTAAAACCTTTGTTTCATTTTGATTTCAATTTGTAATTTCAGTTTTATTCAGTGCTCTAAATTAAAGTGAGGGTAACATCAGTTAATTATACGTTAATTTTGGCATAATCTGGAATAAATTAGAAGATTGCTTAGTTCCCATAAATATATTGTAATCATAAATTGAGACTTTAGATTCTGAAGGGCGCTTTGAAATTATTTCCTGTCTAAACCTCTCATTTTAGAGATAAAAACATATATATATGGAGTTCCATTGTGATTAAGTGACGTGCCCAAGGTCATACAGCTAATTAAAAGTTGAGTAAGAACTAGATTCCATGTCTCCAGCTTCCCCATCTGCTGTTAGTTTTTTCTATTACACCTCAACTTTTGATTAGTCATAGTAAGAGGTAGCAGTGAGCTGGATTAAACAAAATAGCAAATAAACTCGGTGCCCCTTCCTTGTTCCTGGGCTCCTTGAAAATGGGGTTTTTTAGATTTGTTTGTTTATTTAATTATTTTTATATCCTCCATAGTATCTAACACAGTATAGGTTTTCAGCAAAAACGTGTTGAGTTAAATAAGCACTGAATAATTGGGGGAAATCAACTGAGATATCTTTCGAGGAGCAGCAAACTAAGGTTAACATTAGCATTACAGATGGTGAAGGAAGTCTGCCAGAGAGATGGAGAATGACGGGGGAAGCTGGTCTGGAATTTACATTTTCCATTTCTTTACCACAAAGAATACACTTCATGGAGGTAGCAGAGATTTAACAGGAAAATACAAATAGCAGTATTATTTATATTATGTGAATAAGCCATTCCTTTTTCTCATTACCCTCCTCAAGTTGCTAATGAATCATATTCTAACACGTATAACTCACAGTTTGTTCTTATTTCTCAGATATAACTTAAGTCATCTCCCCATTGTGTATAGTACAACTAGCTCTGAGCTTATGAAGATTCAAAGTAGGTTGCTAATTCAACTTGTAGCAGAAGGGGTATCACACATTATAAAGAGCATTTGAGCTGGAATTTGGAGACGTGGTTTCTATCCTGAACGTGTCAATAATAAGCTGTGTGACTCTAGACCAGTAGTGCAAGCCCACTTCTCCCATCTTCCTTCCAGCTTTAAAATCATAGGACTCAACATCCTTTCTTAATGAATCATAAATATTAATCTAAGACTAGGTATGTGTTTATTGCTCTAAATAAGGTAACGACACCTCACTTGGAGAGAGCAAACTTTACCACCATCATACACAGAAGACTCAAGTCACATGTTAGGCAATGACAAGGTGATGATGAGGGGCAAGGGGATTAAAGAAATATAAAACAGGGTCTCTGTCCTCCAAGGCATTAACAAGGCAGCTGGGGAGACAGACTTCCACGTAAGAAAATAAATAGATAATGTTCACATTGGTCTTGTGCACGCTAGGGGTCTAATTGGTGTCCAGGTAGTTTTACTGGGGCAATGTTTTTTTTTGTTTTCTTTTTTTTTGCGGTACGCAGGCCTCTCACAGTTGTGGCCTCTCCCGTTGCGGAGCACAGGCTCCGGACGCGCAGGCTCAGCGGCCATGGCTCACGGGCCCAGCCGCTCCGCGGCATGTGGGATCTTCCCGGACCGCGGCGCAAACCCGTGTCCCCTGCATCGGCAGGCAGACTCCCAACCACTGCGCCACCAGGGAAGCCCAATGTTTTTTAATAAGTACTAAATTAGGTTATATAATCTTAAATGCCATATGCAAACAGAGAGACAGAAACGTGACCTAGACTGGAACCACATAACCTGAAACTGGAAGACTGCGGCAAGATTAACTAGCCCAGTTGCCTCCCACAAAAAGACAGCGCAGTCACACAGGGCCAGGTGCTGGAAGGGTCCCACAGTTGGGGTTTAATGCTCTGTGGCTGCTGTCTTGAAATTCTTAATAATGTTACCTTTGGATCTGGATTTTGTGAGTGAAGTCCAACGAGGCAATGGAGCATGCGCCAGGATCTTAGCGCCTCCGCTCCAGCGTGATCCCGCCTACCTCCATCTTCCCGGGACTGGTTCTCAACGGCCTTCCCCCCTCACACGCCCACGCCCCACACACTAGGCAGTCTGACCTCCCCTTTCCCGCCCCAGCACTGCTAACGCCCTCTCCACTGGCAGGAGCCCGGGCGCAGTGTGGGGACGGAAGGGATGAGTGGTGGTCATTGCTCGCCCTCGGCAGACAGCAGCACCTGCTGAGCAACCGGCCTGAGGCTGCGTCTGGGCGTGGGCGAGCCACTTCCCTACCCTCATCCAGATCCGCGGCACCTGCATGCCCTGAGGTTTAAAGACCTCAGGGGGTCATCCATCTTGCTGTGGCCTCAATTTCCCTAGACCCCGCCCCCAGCCGAGACACCTTGCCTGGGTTGACAGCTGCCAGAAGCAGAAGCTGGTAACTGTCAAGCCCAAGCACACACGACCTTGGGCAGCTGTGAGGGGCTGCACTCACCCCATAAGTACCCCCAGCTCCTGTCTGGGGGAGCCCTCTCTTCCTCCTTCCTCCTGTCTGAGTACCGCTGGTATTTGCTCTTCTGGTCCCCGAGAGCCAGGAAATATTTCCACTTCATTTTTACACTGTGCTCTGATATTTATTAAAATTGACATTGCACAATATAAAGATAAGTGGGAATACTCATTTAATATCTAATTTTTATTTAATATCTATTTTTTTCTTTACTTAGAATGACATTAAATAGCAAATTTAAAAAAAAACAGGGGCTTCCCTGGTGGTGCAGTGGTTGAGAGTCTGCCTGCCGATGCAGGGGACACAGGTTCGTGCCCCGGTCCGGGAAGATCCCACATGCCGCGGAGCGGCTGGGCCCGTGAGCCATGGCCGCTGAGCCTGCGCGTCCGGAGCCTGTGCTCCGCAGCGGGAGAGGCCACAACAGTGAGAGGCCCGCGTACCGCAAAAACAAAAAAAAAAAAAAAAAAAACACCATGGCAAGGTCAAGAGAGAGAGGATGGCAAAAAGGAAAAAGCTTCTCATATACCTTCTTTTTTAAAAGTAAATTTATTTATTTATTTTTGGCTGTGTTGGGTCTTCGGTGCTGTGCACGGGCTTTCTCTAGTTGCGGCGAGCAGGGGCTACTCTTTGTTGCAGTGTGCCAGCTTTTCATTGCGGTGCCTTCTCTTATTGCAGAGCACAGGCTCTAGGTGCGCAGCCTTCAGTAGTTGTGGCACGCAGGCTCAGTAGTTGTGGCGCACGGGATTAGTTACTCTGCAGCATGTGGGATCTTCCTGGACCAAGGCTCGATCCTGTGTCCCCTGCATTAGCAGGCAGATTCTTAACCACTGTGCCACCAGGGAAGTGCTTCATATACCTTTACTTTTCCACCTGCTTTCTAAACAAGGGCTCCACATTTTTCTTTTTATCTTGCAAATTATTTAGTCAGAAAGAGTTTTTATTATGTAGTGTATTATTTACGTATTATGTAGAGATTTTTTTGTTTTTATTATGTATTACAAATTACATAGCCAGAAAGAGTTATTTTCTCACAGAGAGAGGAATTCTGTCCTAAAAATGTTTACTCACTTATAATGATGTGTATATACTTTCGAAAGGTTGAAGGATTTCCACCAACCCCTAATTTCCTGATCCTCTTTATTTTATTTTATTTTTATTTATTTATTATTGCCTCTGCCATTTCCTTGAAGACTCCTCAAGCTTCCAGAAAACTTGAGTTTTAACATCTGATGCTTGGAAACAGTTGCTCCACTCCTAGTTGCACACGTTGCGTCAACCATTTTGAGGCAAAACTATTCCCTAAGTACAAACTAAATGGCAGGAAGAGAGGCCCTGGAAGAATTAACAGCATCCACTGCACAATATACTGAATGTGGGCGAGCTGAAGCTAAAGGTCTCATAGATTCCACGAGGTACCACTGGCTGAGACAGCACATTAGCACTTGGAATATGGGGAAAATTTAAAGTGTCATTTAAAGTGACAATAGTGAGTGTTTAATATATATTATAAAGGAAAGTATCATAGAGACAAATCATATTTATAACAAATCAATTATAATATAAATGGCATTTAGGGACTATGAGTTTACAATTTTTTATTCTTCACTTGACTTCAAACTGTCAAATGTATCTGCTATAATTTATTTAATATTTTCTTGTCTTTGGACATTAGTTGTTTCTGGTTTTGTGTGCCAAACTCTTCTGTATTTAGAGTTATTTCTTTAGAATAGTTTCCCAGTTATTGGGACAAAGAATACGATATTGACAAAGAATATTGATAAGTATTTTCAATTGCTTTCAAAAAACATTACAGGGCTTCCCTGATGGCGCAGTGGTTAAGAGTCTGCCTGCCAATGCAGGAGACACGGGTTCGAGCCCTGGTCCGGGAAGATCCCACATGCCGCAGAGCAACTAAGCCCGTGCGCGACAACTACTGAGCCTGCACTCTAGAGCCCACGAGCCACAACTACTGAGCCCGCGCGCCACAACTACTGAAGCCTGTGCGCCTAGAGCACAGGCTCCACAACAAAAGAAGCCACCGCAATGAGAAGCCTGCGCACCACAACGAAGAGTAGCCCCTGCTCACCACATCTAGAGAAAGCCCGTGCGCAGCAAGGAAGACCCGACGCAGCCAATACATACATACATATATACATAAATAAATACAATTAAAAAAAAAAATTACAGACAGCCACTATGGAAAAGAGTATATGTTTCAGCAATTCCACTCCTGGGTATTTAACCAAAGAAAATGAAAACACTAATCTGAAAAGATATATGCACCCTATGTTCATTGCAGCATTATTTAAAATGGCCAAAATATGGAAGCAACATAAGGTTTCATCAACAGATGAATGGATAAAGAAGATGCTTTATATATGTGTGTGTGTGCGTATATATTCATATATATATATATGAATATATACGCACACACAATGGAATATAACTCAACCATAAAAAAGAATGGAATCCTGCCATTTGTGACAACACAGATGGACCTAGAGGGTATTACATTAAGTGAAATAAGTCATAGAAAGATGTACTGTATGATTTCACTTATATGTGGAATCTAAAAAACAAAACAAATGGACAGACATAACTAAACAGAAACAGAGTCATAGGTACAGAGAACAAACAGATGGTTGTCAAAGGGGAGGGAGCTGGGGAGGGGAACAAAAGAGGTACAAACTTTCAGTTACAAAATAAATTAGTCCTGGGTATGAAAAAAATTACAGAAATTTCCACCCTACAAACTTATGTCTTTTTACAAAAATGAATAGACTATGAGGGCAAAGATGTGCAATATCAGCTTTAGGCTTACATCCTACTGGCATAGCAGTGCCAGGAAAAAGAGCCTCTCTTTCCCAAACTGACTGTCACTGCCTGGATGGGATAACACACACACACACACACACACACACACCACTGAACCAGTCACCATGTGTAAGGGATAGAGTGGCACCTTCATCAGTGAGGCCTGGGCCATGTGCCAACCATAATGCCAGGGGATGGAGTCAACCCAGTTGAACTGGGAGCAACAAACATCACAGCCCTGAGCCGGACTAAGGAAAACTACACAGTCCCCAACTTTAGACATCATGGCATATGCCTTAAATGTATTTCCATGCCTTCAACTGGGGTAAATGCTCCCAGGCTAAAGGGAATTGAGGAACAAATAATCAGAAAGTGATCATTTGTAAAAGGCAAAATATACTTGCAGATGATCAATTACCAAGTACTTTACTGCCCACAGACAAAAACTACGCTCTCTTTTAGAACTAGGCATCTGCTACTAGGCACCTGCTAAAAGCAAGCACTGGACTAGATCTACTGCACACAGTATTTTATGAAGACATCAAGTTGTATCCTTAATGCATGCCCAAACAAACTTCCTTTGACACATCAGTCATTATTATCTTTTCCTCTGAGTGAAATTTGTCAGGCATGAAATAGAACAATAAAAACCTTTGCAAAAAATAATAATGAAAAAGTATCTCTTAAAAAGAGATACACTTTCAGCTTATGGGGTTCAGATAGATATAAACCAAGAGAAGCCGATTGAAATGAATTTCGAAATCTTGAAGTTCAACAATGCAGGGAAGTATATAATAAAAGAGTCCTCTGAAAGTGTAAATAAAAGGACCATGTTACATAACATGACTTCTTAGTCACACTCTTTTCTTTTTGGATCACAAAGAGACAATGTATCACGAAGCATCAACTCAGATTTACTTATGTTGGCCCTGAAATGTATGTTAGTATCATATTCTTCCCCTCTATTTTTCACTTCCCCTTTCATTGCTGGGGGGAAAAGTGGGAGAGGGGTACACAAAGAAGCTAAGTAACTTGTCTGAAGTCACACAGACATCACTAACAGAGCCAGAAACCAAAACCCCGTTTCCTTTAGTCTAATACACTAAATCCTTCCAACAAGCATCACAACCTCAGCAACTGGATTTTTCGGGGTGTGTGTTCCAATGGCTAGAAACTGTAAATGCCACCAGCAAGTGCTAAATACGAACTTGTGAGCACCCAGAGCTGAACCCAAATCCCTACTCTAAACACTCCATAGCCAGCCCATTTTTCACATATTTCCCTGAGTTCTCCTGGATATTATTACAGCTCTGTAAAGAAAGTTGGTTGGAAAACTTGGCATCAACTGTGCAAATAAAATGAAATGAATAAGTTTTTCTTTAAAGAGAGTTTGTTTCTTCAAAACATCAGCTCAGAAGCTGTGGAAGCAGCCGTATTTAATTAAACAAATGCTAAGAAACCTCACGTTTTCAGTAAAGCAGACATGGTTTTTGCCATCTGTCTTTTTGCAATTGTAGAGTCTCCACATAGTAGATGTGGTAAAAAGAAATCATGATGGGTTTCTTCCCTAACAAACATTTTTCATGAAAATTGTCATCATCTTAACTACTGTCAGAACGAACAAAATATGACAAAACAGATATAAAAGGAGTAGAATTTCCAAGCAGGTTTTTGAAAAGGTCCTGATTTCTGTGATATGCTGTCCGTTTCCACATTGAAAATGTATATACAGTTGTCTTCCATTCCAAAATGAACAACAACAAAAAATGGGGGCTTTTAGACAGATGGATGAACACGTCTTGATTTTGAAGGTAGCAAGGTAACTGGAAGTGCCTTGAAAACCTATAGTTAAGAAAAATGCAGAAAAATGAGATACCACATGTGCTATAACACAATATAAAAACAAGTTGACAATATAAAAGAAGGTGACAGGATTCCATTTTCATCTTGTATAAAGCTCTAAATACATGCAGGTCTTCTTTTTGTATTTGCAGAGTTGTAGTAATAATAATGTTACTTATACTCAGAGGGACATTTTACAGTACCAGGTAAGAGGATGTTAAAAGCAAATACTTCATAGTATTATTACAGTCATTTCAGATTCTCACTTCTAAAATTATTTACAATGTAGAATCCTATAAATCCCACTTCCAATATATCTCTTGAATCTACATATTTGTCTTCATCTCCATCATCATAACCCTAATTTAAAATGACTTGGGGACTTCCCTGGTGGCACAGTGGTTAAGAATCCGCCTGCCAATGCAGGGGACACGGGTTCGAGCCCTGGTCCAGGAAGATCCCACATGCCGCGGAGCAACTAAGCCCATGCGCCACAACTACTGAGTCTGCACTCTACAGCCCACAAGCCACAACTACTGAGGCTTCGTGCCACAGCTACTGAAGCCCACGTGCCTAGAGCCCATGCTCCACAACAAGAGAAGCCACCGCAATGAGAAGCTCGCGCAATGCAACAAAGAGAAGCCCCTGCTCGCCGCAACTAGAGAAAGGTCACATGCAGCAATAAAGACCCAACGCAGGTAAAAATAAATAAATAAAATTTTTTTTTAAATGACGATCTCATATCAAGACTGCTTCAGCACTCTCCCAACTCATATTTCTGCCTCCTTTCTTGCTAAGGGCTGACTCCAAGTCCTGAAAAGATTATGGTTCTGTCTCCCAACCCCATGTAATTTGACTAAAATTGTGATTTATCTTTGAAAAGACTTTAGCATGTGACTCTGGAAAACTGTTTACTTTTTTCTGGTTTTCAAGGTAGGCATGTAACTTGCATTTATATAAGAATAACGTTTGATACAGAAGCATCTCTGTGTTTGAGGGTCTGCACTCTGGACCATATTAATTAGAATCTAGAAGTAAGTACTGATGGGTAAAAAAAAAAGCCATGACAATCATAGTTTCATAGGCATGAATCTTAATCAAAATTTCAAGCTCAAGAATCACTGTGCATAGTACAACGGAAATGCTACTTATGTGGCACTTTATATTTTTGCAAGTGAAGATGCTTTTGAGAAGCGCACATCTGCTGTTTTTGCCCACTCAGCATCTACTAACTGTTCCTCTTTGGGAGACCAAGTCTCATTCATTGGCTATGCCCTTGAGAGGACTGAAATCAAGCAAATGAGCATGTGATCAAGATTAGGCCAATCTGAGGCTCTCTTCCTAGAAACTGAATCTCGAGCAAGTAACAAGAACTAAGATAAATCCAAGTTCATTCATTCTGATGGCAGCGACCTTAAGAACTGTCCTCTGATTCCTGTTACCTCTACTCCTGGAGCTATTCTAATTCCCATCCTCTTAGAGACCAGGCACTTTGAGTTCTGGCAACAGTATCCTTCTACTAATTTCCTTTTTTGTTTAAATTAGCCAGAGTTGGTTTTCGTTACTTGCAACCAAAGAACTGTACTTAGGACAGCTGTCACACCTTTTTAATTTAAATACTAAATTAATTTACCTAAATAATGCCTACATAGTACTGTAAACTTAATTTCACAACGAAGAAAATTATAAAAATAATATAATTAGGAGAAAATCTGTAACACATGGCTCTGGTCACCCTTTTCTTCAGTATCTTTTTAAATAGAAGATGGTGTTAAGAATATTCAAAGTTTTTTTCACTAAACACACACACACAACATACACACATGCCCTTTGAGTAGCCATTGAACTTGCTATTAGTACAGAGTGAGGCAGCTCAAATACACATTTCTCACTTCTGTTAAGAGCATCTACAACTGAGGATTCTTGGCTACTCCCCAGTAGTTCCAGTGTGCTAAGATTTCTTTTTACAACTCTTCCCATATCTGAGGGTCTGAATGCCTTCTGCCAGGTCACCAGAGAACCTTCAGATGAAGAGGAGCAGGAAAGACGGGTTAATAAAGCAGTGGCCATGTCCAGCTTAGCTGCTACCCAATTAACGCTCCTTTCATGATTTTCTTAGCAACAAAATTCCTCTAGCTTCACTGGAGACCTTCAAGTAAGTACTTTATTTTCCAGCTTATTCGTGTTTTTTTTAAATTTTTATTGGAGTATAGCTGCTTTACAATGTTGTGTACATTTCTGCTGTACAACAAAGTGAATCAGTTATATGTATACATATAACCCCTGTTTTTTAGATTTCCTTCCCATTTAGGTCACCACAGAGCACTGAGTAGAATTCCCTGTGCTATACAGTAGGCTCTCATTAGTTATCGTTTTTTTTTCTTTTTTTCTTGCGGTACACGGGACTCTCACCGTTGTGGCCTCTCCCATTGCGGAGCACGGGCTCCGGACGCGCAGGCTCAGCGGCCATGGCTCATGGGCCCAGCCACTCCGCGGCATGTGGGATCTTCCCAGACCGGGGCACGAACCTGTGTCCCCTGCATCAGCAGGTGGACTCTCAACCACTGCGCCACCAGGGAATCCCCCAGTTATCGATTTTATACATAGTGGTGTATATATGTTAATTCCAGTTTATTTGTAATATCAAAGCTTAACCATAAAATAATGAGACTTTGAAAAGTAAACAGCAAATGTATACATCCAAAAGAATATTATTTAAAGTAGACACCTTCAGGTTTTATACATTTTGTGAACAGGACAAAATATTTTTGTAAATCCTCTGTTAGAGTTAGGTAGTCTGTTAGAGTTAGGTAGTCTCACTATCTTTTTGACCATCAAAACATCTAGTGTGGGCTTCCCTGGTGGCGGGGAAGGTTCACTTGCAAACCTAAGGAATGGAAGAAAATATTTGCAAACAATGCAACCAACAAGGGCTTAATTTCCAAAATATATGACTGCTCATACGATTCAATATCAAAAAAACAAACTAATCAAAAAATGGGCAGAGATATAAATAGACATTTCTCCAAAGACATAGAGATGGCCAATAGGCACATGAAAAGATGCTCATCGCGAATTATTAGAGAAATGCAAATCAAAACTATAATGAGGTATCACCTCATACCAGTCAGAATGGCCATCATTAAAAAGTCTACAAATAACAAATGATGCAGAGAGTATGGAGAAAAGGGAACCCTCCTACACTGTTGGTGCTAATGTAAGTTGGTGCAGCCACTACGGAGGTTCCTCATAAAAACTAAAAATAGAGTTGCCATGTGATCCAGCGATCCCATTCTTGGGCATATATATGGACAAAACTGTAATTTGAAAAGATACACGCACCCCAATTTTCATAGCAGCACTATTTACAATAGCCAAGACATGGAAACAACCTAATTGTCCATCACCAGATGAATGGATAAAGAAGATGTGGCATATATACACAATGAAATACTACTCAGCCGTAAAAAAGAATGAAACAATGCCATTTGCAGCAACATGGAAGGACCTGGAGATTATCATACTAAGTGAAGTAAGTAAGAAAGAGAAAGATGAATACCGTATGATATCACTTGTATGTGGAATCTAAAATATGATACAAATGAACTTATTTATAAAACAGAAAGAGACTCACAAACAAACTAATGGTTACCAAATGGGAAAGGGGGTGGCAGAGGGATAAATTAGGAGTTTGGGGATTAGCAAATACAAACTACTATATATAAAACAGATAAACAACAAGTTCCAACTGTATAGCACAGAGAACTATATTCAATATCCTGTAATAAACCATAATGCAAAATAATATAAAAAATAATATATATGTGTGTATAACTGAATCACTTTGCTGTACACCAGAAAAGAATACAACATTGAAAAACAGCTACATTCAATAAAATTTTTTTAAAAAATTGTCATTTTCCAAAGAATACTCAAAGTTTCAGAACATTGTGTGTATAAGATCCAATTTTAGGGAACTAGAGAAAGAAGAACAAACAAAACCCAAAGTTAGGAGAAGGAAAGAAATCATAAAGATCAGAGCAGAAATAAATGAAATAGAAATAAAGAAAACAAGAGCAAAGATCAATAAACCTAAAAGCTGGTTCTTTGGAAAGATAAACAAAATTGATAAACCTTTAGCCAGATTCATCAAGAAAAAGAGGGAGAGGACTCAAATCAATAAAATTAGAAATGAAAAAGGAGAAGTTACAACGGACACCACAGAAATACAAAGCATCCTAAAAGACGACTACAAGCAACTCTATGCCAATAAAATGGACAACCTGTAAGAAATGGACAAATTCTTAGAAAGGTATAACCTTCCAAGACTGAACCAGGAAGAAATAGAAAATATGAACAGACCAATCACATATAATGTAATTGAAATTGTGATTAAAAATCTTCCAACAAACAAAAGTCAGGACCAGATGGCTTCTCAGGTTAATTCTAACAAACATTTAGAGAAGAGCTAACACCCATCCTTCTCAAACTCTTCCAAAAAACTGCAGAGAAAGGAACACTCCCAAACTCGTTCTACAAAGCCACCATCACCCTGATACCAAAAGCAGACAAAGATACTACAAGAAAGATAATTACAGAGCAATACCATTGATGAATACATATGCAAAAATACTCAACAAAATACTAGCAAACAGAATGCAACAACACATTAAAAGGGTCATCCACCAATGATCAAGTGGGATTTATCCCAGGGATGCAAGGATTCTTCAATATACACAAATCAATCAATGTGATATACCACATTAACAAACTGAAGAATAAAAACCGTATGAACAAAAAAAAAAAAAAAAAAAAAAAAAACCATATGAACATCTCAATAGATGTGGAAAAAGCTTTTGACAAAATTCAACACCCATTTTTGATAAAAGTTCTTCAGAAAGTCGGCATAGAGGGTAACTACCTCAACATAATAAAGGCCATATATGACAAACCCACAGCAAACATCATTCTCAATGGTGAAAAACTGAAACCATTTCCTCTAAGATCAGGAACAAGACAAGGATGTCCATTCTCGCCACTATTGTTCAACATTGTTTTGGAAGTCCAAGCCATGGCAATCAGAGAAGAAAAAGAAATAAAAGGAATACAAATTGGAAAAGAAGAAGTAAGACTGTCACTGTTAGTGGATGACATGATACTATACATAGAGAATCCTAAAGATGTCACCAGAAAACTACTGGAGCTAATCAATGAATTTGGTGAAGTTGCAGGATAAAAAATTAATGCACAGAAATCTCTTGCATTCTTATACACTAACAAAGAAAGATCAGAAAGAAAAATTAAGGAAACAATCCTATTCACCATTGCAACAAAAAGAATAAAATACCTAAGAATAAACCTACCTAAGGAGGTAAAAGACCTGTACTCAGAAAACTATAAGACACTGATGAAAGAAATCAAAGATGATACAAACAGATGGAGAGAGATACCATGTTCTTGGATTGAAAGAATCAATATTGTGAAAATGACTATACTACCCAAAGCAATCTACAGATTCAATGCAATGCCTATCAAATTACCAATGGCAATTTTTATAGAACTAGAACAAAAAATCTTCAACTTTGTATGGAGACACAAAAGACGCCCAAGTAACCAGAGCAATCTTGAGGGAAAAAAACTGAGCTGGAGGAATCAGGCTCCCTGACTTCAGACTCTACTACAAAGCTACAATAATCAAGACAATATGGTACTGGAACAAAAACAGAAATATAGATCAATGGAACAGGACAGAAAGCCCAGAGATAAACCCACACACATATGGTCACCTTATATTTGATAAAGGAGGCAAGAATATACAATGGAGAAAAGACAGCCTCTTCGATAAGTGGTGCTGGGAAAACTGGACAGCTACATGTAAAAGAATGAAATTAGAACACTCCCTAACACCATGCACAAAAATAAACTAAAAATGGATTAAAGACCTAAATGTAAGACCGGACACTATAAAATTGTTAGAGGAAAACATAGGAAGAACACTCTTTGACATAAATCACAGCAGGATCTTTTTTGACCCACCCCCTAGAGTAATGGAAATAAAAACAAAAATAAACAAATGGGACCTAATGAAACTTCAAAGCTTTTGCACAGCAAGGGAAACCATAGACAAGATGAAAAGACAACCCTCAGAATGGGAGAAAATATTTGCAAACGAAGCAACTGACAGAGGACTAATCTCCAAAATATACAAGCAGCTCATGCAGCTCAATATCAAAAAAGAAAAAACAACCAAGTCCAAAAATGGGCAGAAGACCTAAATAGACATTTCTCCAAAGAAGACATACAGATAGCCAAGAACCACATGAAAAGCTTCTCAACAACACTAATTATTAGAGAAAAGCAAATCAAAACTACAATGAGGTATCACCTCACACCCGTTAGAATGTGCATCATCAGAAAATCTACAAACAGCAAATGCTGGAGAGGGTGTGGAGAAAAGGGAGTCCTCTTGCACTGTTGGTGGGAATATAATTTGGAACAGCCACTATGGAGAGAAGTATGGAGGTTCCTTAAAAAACTAAAAATAGAACTACCATATGACCCAGCAATCCCACTACTGGGCATATACCCAGAGAAAACCATAATTCAAAAAGACACATGCAGGGGCTTCCCTGGTGGCGCAGCGGTTGAGAGTCCGCCTGCCGACGCAGGGGACATGGGTTCGTGCCCTGGTCTGGGAAGATCCCACATGCCGTGGAGCGGCTGGGCCCGTGAGCCATGGCCGCTGCGCCTGCGCATCCGGAGTCTGTGCTCTGTAACCGGAGAGCCCACAACGCTAAGAGACCCACGTACCGCAAAAAAAAAAAAAAAAAAAAAAAAAAAAGACACACACACCCCAATGTTCATTGCAGCACTCTTTACAATAGCCAGGACATGGAAGCAACCTAAATGTCCATCAACAGACGAACGGGTAAAAAAGATATGGTGCATGTATATATAATGGAATATTACTCAGCTACAAAAAAGAACGAAATTGGTTCATTTGTAGAGGTGTGGATGGATCTAGAGACTGTCATACAGAGTGAAGTCAGAAAGACAAAAACAAATATCGTATATTAACGCATGTATGTGGTCTCTAGAAAAATGGTATAGATGAACCAGTTTGCAAGGCAGGAATAGAGACATAGATGTAGAGAACAAATGTGCGGACACCAAGGGGGGAAAGCTGGGTGGGGGGTGGTGGTGTGATGAACTGGGAGATTGGGACTGACATATATACACTAATATGTATAAAATAGATAACTAATAGGAACCTGCTGTATAAAATAAATAAATCAAATTAAATTTTAAAAAAAGATCCCATTTGTTAAAACATTTACAAATATGTTCAAGACATGTTTCTTCCCTCATTTTAATGTGGAAGTGTTTTTTCAATTCCTCAAACTTATTATTAAAATAATGGTTCAGGGCTTCCCTGGTGGCGCAGTGGTTGAGAGTCTGCCTGCCGATGCAGGGGACACGGGTTCGTGCCCTGGTCCGGGAAGATCCCACATGCCGCGGAGCGGCTGGGCCCGTGAGACATGGCCGCTGGGCCTGCGCGTCCAGAGCCTGTGCTCTGCAATGGGAGAGGCCACAACAGTGAGAGGCCTGCGTACCGCAAAACAAAAAATAATAATAAATAAATAAAATAAAATAAAATAAAATTACGGTTCATCATACAATCATTGGCATCTGAGAAATGAAAAATATAGATAATCCAAATATCCCCAAGTCATATAAAGAACGAACTAATGGTTACCAGTGGGGAGAGGGAAGTGGGGAGGGGAAATATAGGGGTAGGGGATTAAGATGTACAAACTATTATGTATAAAATAAGCTACAAGGATATATTATACAACACAGGGAATATAGCCATTTTATAATAACTATAAATGGAGTATAAACTTCAAAAGTTGTGAATCACTATATTGTGCACCTATAACATATAATATTACACATCAACTATACTTCAATTAAAAAATTTTTTTAAGTTAATCCTGATTTGAAAAAAAAAAAAATCGCCAAGGCTTCTATCCTACTTTAATATCCCTTTCTAGTAATGTCCAAATTGAGTGGCTTAAATTTTTACCCAATGTCTACAGTATCTAGCACACATCCCAAAGTGTCTTGGGATTCCTTTACAGCAGTTATCATCACCATCTCTGGGCCCAAGTATCTACTCTGGTTAATTTTTTTTTTTTTTTTTTTTGGGCTGTGTTGGGTCTTCGTTGCTGCGCGCGGGCTTTCTCTAGTTGCGGCGAGCAGGGGCTACCCTTCGTTGTGGTGCGCGGGCTTCTCATTGCAGTGGCATCTCTTTGTCGCGGAGCATGGGCTCTAGGCGTGCGGGCTTCAGTAGTTGTGGCACGTGGGCTTCAGTAGTTGTGGCTCCCGGGCTCTAGAGCGCAGGCTCAGTAGTTGTGGTGCATGGCCTCAGTTGCTCCGCGGCATGTGGGATCTTCCTGGACCAGGGCTCGAACTCGTGTCCCCTGCATTGGCAGGTGGATTATTAACCACTGCGCCACCAGGGAAGCTGTGCTCTGGCTAACTTTTTGATCTACATTCATCATCTTGCTCGCCCTCCCTTTCTGCTCATCTTCAAGTGCTTCTGCACTGTTAGCCATCTTCATTTCCCAAACATCATTAACACAAAGTTTCACAGATATTCCCACTTTTACTAGAATTTGAGGGAAATGGAGACATATTTCAAATCAAATAGTAAATAACATTAAATAGAATTTTCTAAATCTTATTTATTCTTACCCATCCCAGTCCTAAGGAATTTCTCAATGTCAGTTTTTCTCCCTGGGCTCCACTTTCCACCATACTTGGGGGCATCTATCTCTCCTTGCTGCATACATCTTTTTCAAATTTCCTCCCCTTTCAGGCCTAAGAGGGCACCTTAGACCCTCTCTCCCCAGCTGCTAGAGGAAACTCAATAATTCTAACATTTTCTATGCAGAATAATCTCTTAACCTCCACTCCAGAACAGGTAGACAAAACATTTCATACCAAAAAGCAAAGCCATTGATTTACTTCAAAACAACTGTAGTGTGGTGGGGGGAGTGATGTACATGGATGAAACAGATTGGACATATGTAGATTATCGTTGAAACTAGGTGATGAATTCACAATACTAATAGCTCTACACTTATAATCATAAAAAGTTTCTAAAAAGATAACACTTGTGGGGTAAATATAAATATGAGTTGTTTTGTTTTTTTCTGTAGAGGTAGATGTCTCTTTTTTGGAAGTCTATATGTATCTATGGAGCAACTCCTACAAATGGTTAGAAGTTGTGTAGAAGCCCAATCCCACTCTTTAAAAAGACCTGCTATGGTGGTTTTATAAAATACAAAAATTTACAATTTATGTGAACTGCGAATTCTCTCTCTCCTTTCTGAAGTTTTGCACATGCTAGTCCCTTTACCTAGAAGACTGGCCTCATCACCTTCCCCTCACATTTACCTCCTAAGTTCTATTTGTTTTTCCGATCTCACCTCCTTTGGAAGGCAGTTTTCCCTGGGCTAACTTGGGTTCTCCTGTTATGTGCTCCCACAGCACTCCTAACCTCCCCTTCCCAACACCCCATCACACATTGTATGCGCGTGTTTATGTCTAGATTGTATGCTCCACGAAGGCAGGGAAAAAATATGTCTTGTCCTTGGGTATAGCCAGGGTGTTTAGCATGGTGCCCAGGATATAGGAGTTACTCAATAAATGTTCGTTGAATAAACAATTGGGTGATTGATTCAATGAAACTGGGTAAAAGCACTATCCCAGTTTCTGGTCAAACAGCAGATATAATATATGAGTTGAAAGAAGGAAAGGATGGAGAAAAGCAGATTTAGAATCAGGGTTGTACAGAAAGGAAATGTATGTAGATATAAGTGGAATAAAATGAATATACAGCACTGAAGCTAGATAACACTGAATTCCGCAGTGAAGTAAGAGGTTAAGAAAACAGTGAGCAAATGGCAAGCAATAAAAACAAATCACAATCGCTTCTCAGCCTTTTGGCTAAGATCAAGTGTAAAAACAAATCACATACAGACAAATGCTGATTATTTTCAGATCTATTATATTTTCTTTCAATCTATGGTCATTGCTTTCATGCTTGACTTATCTGTACTTAAATGTCTAGCAGTCCTACTGTCACCTAATATTATTATCATATTTAACCCAGGAACAAAGCACACTGACAGTATATTATTTTAAGATAAACCTATTTTTCTGTGTTCGTTCTGTGAAAGAATGAGCCAAGATGTTATAGGAATGGGTAATTAAGTATCTTTTTTCTTTTGTGATCTATGTCTCTGTGCATCTTTGTGTGTGTCTAATATGTGTTTTTATGACTTTGGGTGAAAATAACCCCCTCATTGGGCTGGTGTGGTAGACATTATTTAAACATTAAAAGTAACATAAAAATTCCCTGCTTGTTTTTTTCCTTAGAATTACTGAGTTGTCAGGGTTTTCTCTGGTAATTTTCTAATATTTCCCCAATCATCACAGCAGGACTGATATCTTTATCCCTAACTCAGAAAAAGCATTAGGCCTAGCCTTGAAATGAAGGTTTTCAGAATATTTAATCCTATTTTTTCTTCCTTTGCTGTAGCCTAAGTCCCATTACTCCTGGTCCCGTCCTTGTTGACTAATGAGGATAATTGGTCCCTTTCCTCCTGAAAACATCCTTTTATGTATTTTGGAGAGTTATTATAGCCCTTTTCAGGCCTCTCTTCTCTAGGCAGAACCAGCTTGATTCTCTTCACCTTTCCTCACAGGGCTGATTTTCCAAACTTGATCATTTTTGTTCTTCCCCTCTGAACCCTCTCCAATTTGTCTATCTCTTTTAAAATGTGGTGCCCAGGAGAGAATTCAATCCTTCCGTTGAACCTTAACCAATATGTTATTAACCTGGTCAATGCTTACAGCATGTGTGATAGAATCTCAAATATTACTTATCCAAATTCTGGTATGGAAGTTCCTTTTATTTAAAAAATAATAGAAATTAGGGATTTTCATTTGACATTCAAGTGTTCTTTAGGTAGGCCACATGATAGTATACGACAGTATTTGAACAGCAGTGAGATGTCAAACAACAGCGAACAGAACTTGAGCTGGAGATAGAGGATAACATTTTTAGAGCGGATGACCTTCCTAAAGGAAAATAAATAGAGCTCTTCAAATACTGAGAAAGATTTCCACAGTATTCTATGTCATTCTACTCTGTCTGTGTAGGATCACATGTTTCTACGAGAATTTATTTCATGCTTACGTTTCCTTGAGAATCTCCTGAGAATAAACTTTCACAACTCAAGTTGATCTAAGGCTTATTTTACTGACTCGTGTAACAACTTAGCATCAAAAACTAGAGTCTTTCAGCTGGTTGTACAGAAGGAAATAGAACTTTTCCACTGAAACGTGAGGAAAGTTTAAGGAATGGTTTAGAAGAGGATATGTTTTCCTTATTTTACACCATTAAAAAACAGATTGTACCAAAACATCTGCCTAAGTTCTTCCACTTGTACCATTCCTTCAAATAAAGTAATTCGGCACCCCCTACCCCCCCAATTCAACAAAAAACCTAAGGAAAATACAAAAATACATATAAGACATCAACCATTGCTTTTGCAGGATTTGAACTCTAGCAAATAAAACAAGATAAAGAAGCATGCAATACTAGAAAAGCAGTTTAATGCTAAACAGTGTGGTACTAAGTATAAATAAAATAGGAATTCAGAGAACAGAGAGATCAGTGTAGATTTAAAGAATAAAGAAGATATGGCTTCATAGAGATGAGCTTACACTGAGCCTTGAAAGATAGGCCACAGGAAAGAAAGGGAGAGAGAAGAACAAAGGCAGGAAAGGAGAAATTAATATGATGGGTCCAGAGGACAGTGAGGAAACTGATTTGACTAAAATAGAGAAAAGAGTTGAGGAACTGTGAGAAATAGGTAAAGTGGATTATTCTTATGGGTGGTCAAAAGCTAGGCAGGCATGTATGAGTTCAGTGTGGTGGGCAACTGAAGGACTGAGGAGAGTTACTCTGCAGGACCATTAGTCTAGTGGCAGCCTTCTGTGTGGATGGGATGAAGCGGGCAGGAGCAGTGCTGAAGCAAATGGAGCACCTGCGAGCATTCAATCCATCACCATGTGCTTTGGGCTGTCAAACTTGTCCTTTTAAATACTTGAGCCCAATTATTCTCCCTTTACTATACAGCTAGGTGACTTTCATTACAAGTCGAAGAAATAGTCAGTTAAACATTTCAGTCGTAATCCATCAACACATGTATTTGAAGCACGTATTGGAGACACAGAAAGACCATTTAAGTGTGGATATTAATAGAGAGATTCAACTTGAAATGCTTAACTCTGATAACATTGTTTCTTTGGTGGGGGGAGTCAAGGAAAGAGACAGAAGGGGGGGAGAGAGAGAGAGAGAGAGAGAGAGAGAGAGAGAGAGAGAGAGAGAGAGAGAGCGCGCGCGAGAGAGAGAGGTGACCACTAGATGTCACTGTTGCTAGCCTACCTCAAGGTTAGAATTAGAAGTACAGTGCGTTTTAAATAGCTTTCAATGCAAGAGAAAAACTTTAAATCCATACTTGCAGCCAAAATGCTCCATAACCCAGATCTCCCCCACATCCAGTCTCTGCCCAGGAGGCAAATTCAGGCTACCTGTCTGAGGGGATATTATAATTTCTAAAATAGGCTGGCTGCAATTGTTGCATTCTTATTTTTAATTCAGTTTTCTTCCTTAGCACTGAGCATACTGCAGTGCTGTGCTTAGGACTGGGATGTCGTTTCTTAAGCAGTATACGCGGCCATATTGACTTAGTGGGTTAGTTCTTTTTCAAGTGGTTTTTAAAATTTTTTAATCACTTGATATCTGACTTTGAGCGTTCCATTCAGTTACATGTGTCACAGGTCTATTGCTACATCAGAATCCCTGAATTCTGTTTCACTGTTTCATAATGTGACTTTTAATACAGTGGGCAATTTGGAAGCTCAAAGCACACTCTCTCATGTGTTTACACAGTTCTCATTACTGAGCCATTAAAGATATTTTGGATATTTTAGTTATTTGAGATGTTTAGGCTATAGCTTATGTTCTGAACATAGCATCTTATAACAACATTTTGTGTGCCTAATAAAGGCTCTTAAGTAGCATTGTATGTCTTTTTTGTAAATAGATACTACATAAAATACCTTATGAAATATTTAATGACCATCCCCTATGGTAACCAAATTGTATTTAACCCAGATTCTTTGAGTTTTTTTCCTACTCCTCAAAGATACTATTTAAATTAAGGTGGTGGGAAGCCAGCTACACAGGAACGTGGAAGCAAGGATTCACAAGCCTGCCATCTTAAGCATCTGAGTTCTTCTGCAGCTCCTGTTTTTTTCAGGGTAACAGAATCATGTGATTCCAGCTCCTGTTCCGTCTCTGATTGTAATTTCATAAAGGAGCTAAAGATGGGAATATCACAAAATACCATTCATTGAATTAAGGGATTATAGATGCATAATCGTTCTTCAAATTCATAAGAATGGGTATAGATTTTTTAATCAGAAAGTTTTGTTTTTTAATTTTTGATGTGTCCAGACCTCATTCTTTTTTTTTTTTTTTTGCAGTACGTGGGCCTCTCACTCTTGTGGCCTCTCCCGTTGTGGAGCACAGGCTCCGGACGCACAGGCTCAGGGGTCATGGCTCACGGGCCTAGCTGCTCCACTGCATGTGGAATCTTCCCGGACCGGGGCACGAACCCGTGTCCCCTGCATCGGCAGGCAGACTCTCAACCACTGTGCCACCAGGGAAGCCCCAAACCTCATTCTTTTTCAGGAATTTTGGGAGGCATATGCAGCCAGGTCCTCCATGCCTTGTAGGACAAATTACCTTTTCTTCCCAGTCATCTGCATCTGTGGGGAACTACTTGGTCACTTCCTCAGCTGGACTCCTAAGAGCACAAAATCTGAGAGATTCATCTCACACCGTGTTCCAATTCATCTCGCACTGTGATTTCAGCACACCAGACATTCCAGTTTCAGGGCAATGCAGAGAATTCAGGAGATTCTGAGGGCAAAGGCCTTCTACGCCCCAGACATGATGTGCTGGTCCAGCAGTGTGCAAGCAGCCAGCTTTCTGAGGGCGTGGCAATATACAAGAGGAAGATGTTCTTTCTATTCCCTTCATCCCCTCCAAAGAAAACTTTCTTTTCTTTCCACCTAACCTAGCTCATCACAAGGGACAGAGTCAGGCTGACAAATTCCTTGAGCAGCTGGAAAGCTTAAGCAATCTGAAAAAAATGATATTGTGGAATCTATATTTTATAAGGTAAAATGTTTAGCCACAAAGAAAGTTTACATATTTTCCATTTGGAATCATGTTATTACTTCTTTGGGGAGTTTGTTAATTCATTGTATGCTACTTCAGAGCAACTAAAAGAAACTACTAGTATTCCTCTATTCTATCAGAAGCCATGCAAATTTTCCCTAATTTATATGATGCAATAATATTTGTAAAGTAAACGGTTATTTGAAGTCAAAATGTGGTAACAATAGAAAATCAGACAGTTGGTGGAAATCCCAGGTTTAAGCTTAAAGAAACAGAAAAACTTTTTGATCACTAGTAACTAGAAAAAAAAAAACTTTGTGTTTAGTTATATTAAAACGTGTTTGCAAATTAACAATTTGTTATCGGTAGTAAAGTTGGTGGGATGCTTTAATCTGAACTAAAATTTAATAGTTCAGATGGAAAGCCCAGATTATAGGGGAAAAAATTCAGTTACAACCCTGGGCAAAACGTCCCAGGAGATCTGTGTTCTGCATGATGACTTGTGTAGAGTTCTCTTTGGAAATGCTCTCCGTCCGGATGCTCCCACACTCCAACGTGGGACCTGTGCCAGTTGCACACCACATCCGAGCAAAGGGAAGGCATGTGAAATCAAAAGTTTGGTTTGGCTTTCCCAAGCCCAAACCCTGCACAGTCAATAAGAGGGCAGAAGGAGCTTGTGGCTGTGCAAGGCTCATCTCATAAACTGGTTCAAAGCATTTAAATATATTTTACATATATTAATTTCTACATTTACATCTGTTTATCCCTTCAGGTGTTACTGTTTGAGGTTGTGTGGTTGGTGGCCTCCCTAAAGACACCCAGACAAGGGTGCTCAGGCATGAGTAGGCTGAGCATTGGCCAGGGCCGTGGGACCTAAAGGAAGGAGCTCCGTGCTCTAACTCCAACAAGGCCTTCCAGGTGCTAGCAGCAGCCTTTCATCCTGTCTACTGTGCTCCATCCTTTCTCTCTAATGCCACCCCCTACCCCCATGCACCTTAGGAGAAGAGACAACATTGTACATTCCCGTGTGTGAACTACAGTAGCTTATTCCCCCCACCCCTCCCATAAGTGAATAACTGGACAACTATGAGATTTCGAGAAATCAGTACACTTTAGAAAGTATATTTTCAGGCTCCGTCCTCACCTGTGAAGGTAGGCAACTAGAACCAAGGCAATAACCACAGAGGAAAGCAAGAGCTGGGCTTTTTAGGCAGTCAGCAGCTGGAGTAGAAGAATGTCTCCATGATGCTGTGCTTGGAGGAGTCTGAAATGCCTGAATAACCACCCAAACGTCTCCACCACAGCCTTCTTGCCGAACATTAAAAGTTCATCTCCTCTTTTGGCTGAGACACACATTCTCAGTGGGCGTGATATCTCCCCCAAGCGGAAGAAAATTGGTTCTTGAAGGGAGAAAAAAATCTTGCTCTTTTTATGTATGGATATACAGATATTCCACAAAGAAATATACTGTTCATCTGTGGCATTAAAACTTCACGGTAAAGGAGATCAGCAAAAGATGCCTGTAGACGTTCCTGCAGGGAGGACTGTGCAATAATGAAAAATGTTGAGAAACACTGGACTCAGGCATTTTTCTCAGAAAAGCTCCGTCAAGACTATGTGAGCAGGAACAACACAGAATCAAATGACTGACCAACAATTATTGAGCAACATTATACGTGGCCCACTTTATCAGTTATTATAAGAGAACAAAAGAGATACAAAATTTGACTCCTTTTTTAAAAGTACGTATAGATGAGTTGGGTAGTGAGGATCTAGCACAGGATAAATAGACGCTGATGTGGATATCAACATCTGAAAATACAAAGAACTATTAAAATGATTTTAATAATGTGAAACAGTTTATGAAAAGGGCTAATTACACAAACAATAAGGTCAAGGGTAGCTCAAAGGACAGAAAGATTAGGGTGGTGATCAGGGAGGTTTTCATACAGCAAATGGAATATGAACTGGACCTAAGAGATGAGGGGGGTTGACTCAGTGGAGAAGAGATGGGAAAGTACCCAAACAAGAAAGCGGCTCTGGGCTGAGGCCTTGCATCAGAACACAGAGTAAGACTCTCAAGCCCAGAAGGAAAACAAAGTCTCAAGGGATCTAGGAGAGAGTTTTGAGGCCTGAGCCAAGTCTTGGCCAGTTCGAAGGTCTCATTGGGACAGTCTTCATTTTTTTCCATTAAAAAACTTTTTTATGATAGCAATCTTAGTGCACGTGATATGGTACCTCACTGTGTGTTTCTTTTAATTTTATTTTTTTTTACTTAGTAAAATAAACGTAACATAAAATTTACTGTTTTAACTCTTTTCGGTACACGGGTCTCTCACTGTTGTGGCCTCTCCCGTTGCGGAGCACAGGCTCTGGACGCGCAGACTCAGCGGCCATGGGGCCATGGCTCACGGGCCCAGCCGTTCCGCGGCACGTGGGATCTTACCGGACCGGGGCACGAACCCGTGTCCCTTGCATCGGCAGGCGGACTCTCAACCACTGCGCCACCAGGGAAGCCCTGTCTTAACTCTTTTTAAATGTACAGTTCAGTGTCATTAAGTACACTCACACTGTTGGGCAACCATCACAACTACCCACCTCCAGAACTTTTTCACCATCCCATACCAAAACTCTACTCCCACTAAATAATAACTTCACATGGCCTTCTTCTCCCCACCCCTGCCAATCACTGTTCTACATTTTGTCTCTGTGTATTTGACTTTCCTAGGTACCTCGTATAAGTGCCCTTTTGTGTCTGGCTTCTTTCATTCAGAATAACATCTTCAAGTTTCACACATGTTGCAGCATGTGTCAGAATTTCATTCTTTTTTAAGTCTGAATAATGTTCCATTGTATCCAGCCCTTTCTTCTTGTTCCAGCTTCTCGATAATTTAGCTGAGAGACTAGAAGTTCAGGTATCCTTTCAAAGGTCTTAGGGTACAATGCTATAGCCATGGGAGGCCATATTACTCCAGGTTGAGCTGTAGTCACTGAAAAGACCCTCTAGTCAAGGGTACATATAAACTCTGTCAGGAAAACTTCCCTTCAGAGACAGGACTGGGGGAGGGTGGTACAAAGCAGAGCACACAGAACATGCCAGACCAGCAAGCTGCATCCCTGGCCCCAGCTGGGGAAGCTCTTCTGGGAGCTACCACAGTGACTGAGGAGGGCCAAGAAGTACTGAAGGTCACAGCAAGAGGAGGAAATAGTATCCTTGGAAATAAAATCAGGGAGTGACTTGGTGTCAAATGTCACTGTTATTTTGATTCCCAGGACTCAAAGGAAAAGAAAGACATGCAGAAGGCTTGACCTGGCTTAGAGTTGCAAGATGTGTTAGAGAGGGAAAGCACTAAAAGGTAAGAAGATATAGTGGTTATTGTGACACAGTGACAGAAAAAAAAGATGCAGCGGGTAGTAGTACTTCTATAGGTGTATCTGTTAGCTACTGCTGCATAACAAACCACCCCAAAATTTAGTGGCTTAAAATGATTGTGTATTATTTCTTGTGACTCTATGAGTTGTCTGGAGTATTCTGCTCGGCTGGGCCAAGCCCTTCGGATCTCAGCTGGGCTCACTCATGAATCATCTGTTGTATCAGCTGGAGGCTGGCTGATCTAAGATGACATCTTCTGAGCTGACATGAGTCTTCATGTGGTTTTCTTCTCCAGCAAGCTAGCCAGGGTTTATTTTCATGGTGATAGAGGTCTGGGAGAGCAAGGAGAAGCAATGAAAGGCCTCTTGAGGCCTATGCTTGAAGCTGGCATGTCATGATTTCTACCATGTTTTGGACAAAGAAAGTCACAAGTCCAGCCCAGATTCAAAAAGTAGATTCCACTTCTTGATGGGAGGAGCTGCAACTTCATGTTACAAAGGGAGCAGAGCAGAGAGGGATGGAAAATTTCAGCCATTTTTGCAAGCAATCTTTCCACAGAAGGAGAAAAGAACCAGGGCTTCAAATATACAACGTATATGAAAGAAAAAAATGTGTTTCTTCATTTCCTATAACCAAGCTTATCTTTCTCATTAGACCCCACTGCCCTAAGTATGACTCTGAGGTCAAGAAAACTTCACGTGTCTTAGTCTCCCTGTTGTAAAGTCACTTTGCAATAATTCAATCTCTTTTTGAAAGCTGCTCCTTTAGATTCTCTCTCTCCCTGTTCCTCCCCAGGATGGCATCCCATTGTTAGTAAAGCTCATGTGACATCATGGCAATGGGGTAGAAAAGACTTGGAGTCAAGATGTGGAAACAACATAAATGTCCATGGATGAATAAATGGATAAAGAAAATGTGGTATATATACAACAGAATCTTACTCAACTGTTTAAAAAAGCTTTCCTCTTTCTCTCAGTTTAAACTCTTCTATGTCATATCTCTCTTCTGCCCTAGGGCAGAATTTCACAGCCTACCCAACACAGGTAGAAGCTAAATATTCCTGAGACTATGGAGAAAACTCTAAGGTACACATTGGCCAGACATGGGTGTGAGATCTGTGGCTCAACTAGGAATTAGGGATTGCCAAGGATAAAAAAATCAGTTTAACATCCTCCCCATCCCAAATATCATCCCTGTTACAGAAAGAAAAGAGAAGGGGTCATCAAGGTTGATTGCAAAGTTTTCCACCTTTGTGACTGGGAGAATTTTGGACTCCTCGAAGAAAGAGGAAAATCAGAAGCATGATGATAAGGTCCATCTGCCTGAGTTGGAGGTAATTATGGAATCAATTGAAATGTCCACTTGAAGATATATAACTGGACTTTGGAAGAGAGGTTTGAAAAAGAGAAGCAGAATCTAGGCTCATGTGCATTCATAGGCTCCTATGCTGAAAAATCTCAGCACTAAAAGAGCTATCTCAGAAACAGGTCACTGACAGTTTCCGTGGGTGGGGAAGTCAGAGAGATGGATGATTTAAGAGTAAGGGAAGACCCACTTGAGGGCAGGGGCCATGGCTTTATCACCTATCAGCTGACTGAGGCTGACCTGAGTACTGTGATAAGAAGGATTCTGAGGCCAATTCCAGGCCGAGTAAATTTTGTGCTTTAATCTTGCTATTCAAGTGAGATGACTGTCAGGATATAAGGAGGCAGGGTGTGGCTATGTGAAGCACATATTTACCATCTCTGCAATGTGGTTCAGGATGACTAGGAAGTATAAAGATCTATCACTGACATTGCCTGCTATTTTCTGGAGGAGGAGACATTTGAACTGAGCCTTGAAATAAGTAAATTTTGGTGGAGAAGGAAGAAGGCAGACCTTGGTGTTACGTTATACATGATATCATACATCATGCATCTAGGAGAGGTAAGCAAGGAAGCAAGGACTGGTGTTAAAACCATGGACTAGCTTTCTCAAACTCCATTCACCATTTTTCTAGTTTCCCTCATGTATAGGAAGACTTCTTTTCAGCGAGGATTCAGGCTGCAAAGACATGCATTTTTTTTTTTCCCATGTAGAAAGCAGACATGAAGGAAAGGTCATTTTCATACCCCTTTGGGCTCTTTATGCTAGCTACAGGTTATGGAAATGAATTTCTGTTTTTTTCCCCCTCAGTCACATTCTGGTGTTTTTTCCTCAGCTTCTTTGGTTAAGAGGCAACTGCAACAGCAGTGACAGCAGTAGTTTCTGATCCCTGGATTGTTGCAGCATTTCTTGAATTAAATCTGTCTGTTAGCAGCCTCTATGATGCTCCAGGGGTCGTCCTCGGAGGCCCAGCCTAGACTCTTCCTCCAGCCCTTCTGACACTTTTGTAAGTACCCAACTGCCTGTATGAAATCCCTCGCTGCCTCAAACATCGCAAATGACTTCTGCTTTCTACACTGAACCCCAGCTGGGATCAGGATAGTCAAAGATGGTAGAAAAATATATGCTATGATCAGGAAACAAGGAGGAAAGCTGCTTGACTGAAGAAATGGGATTGTTTGGGGAGCTCAAGGAGATGGAAATATACTGGATTGATGGGGTCAGAGCCAGATTGTGGAAGCCTTTCATGCCATGGTATGGAGTTTGGACTTGATCTCACAGGGAATAGCTATCATTGGTGAGGCAGATTGAGGGTGAGGCTGGTGGAGTGGAACACAGAGAGACTGAAATTGGAGGTTATTGCAATAGCAGTGCTTGAGACAAGGAGGACCTAGGATAAGGTAGGCTGAGAGTGAAAAGGAAAGAGTATATTCCAAAAGTATAAGGAAAGACTGGAAGTTGTGCATAAGATATAAAAGATGCAGTATTCCTGACCTCAAAAGCTCATTTTAGGGGCTTCCCTCTTGGCGCAGTGGTTGAGAATCTGCCTGCCAATGCAGGGGACACGGGTTCGAGTCCTGGTCTGGGAAAATCCCACATGCCACAGAGCAACTGGACCTGTGAGCCACAACTACTGAGCCTGCCCGTCTGGAGCCTGTGCTCCGCAACAAGAGAGGCCGCGACAGTGAGAGGCCCGCGCACCGCGATGAAGAGTGGCCCCCGCTCGCCGCAAGAAACTAGACAGAAACGAAGACCCAACACAGCCAAAAATAAATTAATTAATTAATTAATTTTTTTAAAAAACCTCACTCACTTAAAAAAAAAAGCTCATTTGATTAAAAATATTACTTTGTCACAAAATTGATGTGATGGTAAATAAGTCAATATATATGTACATATGTATAATTCCAGGAGTTATGACTTTATTCGTTTAAAGTGAAAATTTGTATTCTTCTCATTTGGTTTCTTCCTTGTACAGGAGGGTGGGGAAAGATTTGGTAAAATAATATTAGTTAGTCAAAGTTAGACAAACTGATTCTGATCCATCTACACAGGCTCATCCACTGAAGCTGCTCCCTTTCACTGCTGAATCATTGCAGAGAGTGGCCAAGTAAAATAATAATCCCTGAGATTCTGGAATATTGCCTATCCTAGCAGTATAAACCTAGCAGAAGAGGGGCCAAGAGTGAAGAAATGTCCCCTGAGAAGTCCCGCTCCCAAGCCGCCAAAGTTTCTGCCCTAGTTCCCAGGCCAGTCAAGCTCTCTTAAGTTATAGTAATTGTTCCTCTTTATCAAGTGTCTACTATGCCCAGGCTCTGAGCCAAGAGATTGACATCTGTCATCTCATTTTACCAATGTGATAATCTTTACAATAAATATTTTCTTTGTAATTAGTCAAATTACAAAACTGGGGCTCAGAAAGTTTATAAAACTTTTGACGAATTCATACAACCAATTTATTTTATCACCTTAAAATTGGATATCATGGTAAATCGTGGGATTTAGGAAAAGACAATCAGCCTATCCTCGCCTACCCAGATAATACCGAGTCTCCCAAGTCTGGTAAGGCATTACCCTCGTGAGATATTTTAGAAAACATATGATAGAAATATTGAGGCTTTTCAATGATCCAAATTTCTATGGCTCTAAAGTTGTTTCTATATCAGCCTTTGACCACATGATTTCCTGATTAGTGATTAAAAATTAAGGCCTAAGGAAAAAGAACAAAGTTGGAGGCATAACCCTCCCAGACTTCAGACAGTACCACAAAGCTACAGTAATCAAAACAGCATGTTATTGGCATAAAAACAGACATGTGGATCACTGGAACAGAATAGACAGTGCAGAAATAAACCCACACACCTATGGTCTATTACTATATGACAAAGAAGGCAAGCATATACAATGGAGAAAAGGCAGTCTGTTCAGCAAGTGGTGTTGGGAAAGTTGGACAGCTGCATGTAAATCAGTAAAGTTAGAACACACCTTCACACCATGCACAAAAATAAACTCAAAATGGCTTAAATATTTAAACATAAGACATGAAACCATAAAACTCCTAGAAGAGAACATAGGCAAAAACCTTCTCTATTTTTTGCCAAACATAAATCATACCAAAGTTTCCTTAGGTCAGGCTCCCAAAGCAATAGAAATAAAAGCAAAAATAAACAAATGGGACCTAATTAAACTTACAAGTTTTTGTACAGCAAAGGGAGCCGTAAACAAAATGAAAAGAAAACCTACAGAATGGGAGAAAATATTTACAAATGATGCGACCAACAAGGGCTTAATTTCCAAAACATATAAACAGCTCATACAACTCAACAACAAAAAAACAAACAACCCAATAGAAAAGTGCACAGAAGACCTAAATAGGCATTTCTCCAAACAAGACATACAGATGGCCAATAGGCACATGAAAAGATACTCAACATCACTAATTATTAGAAAAATGCAAATCAAAACTACAATAAGGTACCACCTCACACTGGTCAGAATGGTCATCATTAAAAAGTCTACAAAGAACGAGTGCTGGAAAGGGTATGGAGAAAAGGGAACACTCCTACACTGTTGGTAGGAATGTAAGTTGGTGCAGTCACTGTGGAAAACGGTATGGTGGTTCCTCAAAAAACTAAAAATAGAGTTGCCATATGATCTAGCAATCCCACCCGAGATCCAGACAAAATTATAATTCTAAAGGATACATACAGCCCTATGTTCATTGCAGCAGTATTCACAATAGCCAAGACATGGAAACAACCTAAATGTCCATCGACAGATAAATGGATAAAGAGGATGTGGTATGTATATACAGTGAAATACTATTCAGCCATAAAAAAAGAATGAAATAATGTCATTTGCAGCAACATGGATCGACCTAGAGATTATCATACTAAGTCAGAAAGAGAAAGACAAATACCATATGATATCACTTATATGTGGAATCTAAAATATGACACAAATGAACAAAATCTACAAAAAAAACAGACTGACAGACATAAAGAACAGACTTGTGGTTGCCATGGGGGAGGGAAGGATTGAGAGTTTGGGACTAGCAGATGCAAACTATTATACAGAGAATGGATAAACAACAAGGTCCTACTTCATAGCACAGCGAACTATACTCAGTACCCTGTGAGAAACCATAATAATGGAAAAGAATATAGAAAAGAATGGGTATATATGTATAACTGAATCACTTTGCTGTACAGCAGAAATTAACACGACACTGTAAATTAACTAGACTTCAATTAAAAAATTAAGGGGTTTTTCTCAGACCAAATCTATTCTATTTTGTTAATATGGAGGCTTTAAATAATTCCAGATTACATATCAACCAACATTCACAACACCTGGAATTGATTCTCATTAATTGTCATGATAATCATGTAAATGGAAAAGAGGAAAAGTAGAATTTCTAAATGATATTTTCTCACGTCTGACCTTTAAAGACAGTGATTAGTTACTGTAAATTTTTACATCCAACTTTTTTAGGTTTAAAAAAGTCAAAGAAGTTAAGTTCAGCCAGTGCCTGGTCCTGTAATCTTGTCTCCCTTTCATTATCCTACTTGGTACAAAAAGAATAGTAAGATTCGCAGAATCCCAGGAGCACTGGGCAGACTAATTAATAGCTATAATATGCTTTCAAATGCAGAATGCTATATCTGTATGTGCTAACTTTTTTTCCCAGTAATCATGTTAATACCTTATTCATCTCACTGGTAATTGTATAGCGCCATCACCGTAATGTAATGATGTGCACCATGCAAAAGTCAGATGAGATGATCTAATGATGTCAAGATGAAATGCTGTCAGCGTAAGTCTATAAAGATAGTATAACACTGTCAAAAATAAAAGGAAATTATGGCATTGTAAGTTCTACTAACATTAAGAGATGTTAGAAGGAAAGGGTTCTACAATCTGGGGCAATGTCTGTTATGACAGATGTGCTCAAGCAACTTAAAAGACAAACTGGCATTCCTCATCTAATTTCCTTTATCCAAAGAGTTTTTATTAAAATTCTCTGTTAATTTCCTACGTGAATGTCTTCAAGCCAAGAATAGGACTATGATTCTCAAGAGCAATTTGTGTTTGAAACATTCATTGTTCTTTGGGTTTATGGTCCAACATTAATTGCACCAGATAGTCATTTCTTTTACAAGGGCAAGGAGTACATTTTTCAAAGTTTTGTGAAAGGTAATAGTCCTCCAAGTTTCACTCTTTGAAGAAACCTTGGCAGTAAGAGAGATATCTTTGTTGTATACGTCACACCTCACAGAAGAAAAATACAGCCCTTTAACACAAGGTCAGTTTAGGCATAAGCATTTATCCTCTCTATATACCAGATTTTGAAAAGCTTTAGGAAGGTCCAAGCTTAATAGAAAACAAAATCTCTCCGTGTAGTTTTGTGCATTTGGGAGCCTCCGGTTTCAGTTCCCTGAAGTTTTCTATTATATGGGAGACTCAGATTAAATGATTTTTTAAATATAGAGGCGTGATTTCTGCCAAGACTGTTAAAAAGATAATAATCAAAATGAAATAAGGGATATAGAGTCAACACTTAGGAAAAATTAGACAAAAGATTGAACTTTGTTGTACTCAGAGATTCTCCCAGTCTATGTGGTGTCTGTGTGAGCTAGAGACAGATGCACCTTTCTTGGGGCAGATACAGCCCCTCGCCTGGATATATGGCTGGGAAAGTATGGTACAGGCTGGATTTTAGTTCCCATTCTCCCTTCATCATTGCACCCTTGTGCAGCGCACAACCTACACAATCACAGGTGGTGGTCCTGACCATCCCTAAACTCCTGGATACAGGCCCAGTAGCTCAACCCCAAGGCATCTAGGAAACCTCTGCTCTCCCCACCATGAAAATTTCCATGATGTCACGCTACTGAACAGGACTTCCCAAGGTGGCCTCCTGAAAGACTTTGGGGAATGTCAGAAGTATACCCTAAGATCAAGATTTGGCCAGGACAATTCCAGCTTACTCCTTTTGTCCTAAGGTAATTATTACCATCTCCTTTTCCTTTTCAAAAGTGTCCCGGTTTGAATGATATGGTCACCTTACACATAACTTTGATAAGAAACTGAAAATTTGTTAGAATAGTCTATAGATAGATGTGTGAGACATAGGTGAATGTGAAGGGGGGAGGAGAAGAAAGAAAGGAATGGAGGCAAATGGTAGAAAGAGATCTCCAGCTCAGTTTTATGTAGACTGTCATTAGTTCCAGGGACCAATTGTTCATTGCCATTTAACATCAGTTATGAAATTAAGCTTTCTATTAGAGCAACTTCCCCTGAATTTTCCTGGTTCCAATGCTGAGGACTCCCAAACCCCAATTTACATCATACCTCAATTCAACTTCCTAGGTTAATAACCAGCAATTGTATCCTAAAGAAAAGTGAGATTCATTTAAGGAAAGGAAATTGTTGATGTAAACAAACCTTTACAGGGACTTCCCTGGCGGTCCTGGTAACTAAAGCCACAATTCTTTGCTTTCATTTTCCACAGGTTAGAGGATTTCCAGTCTGGGAAATTTTTGGAAAGTTTTGCAAGATTCCCCCATGCAATAAACTTACCAGCCACAGGAGCATAATTGAGATTCTTAACCTCTCTGTCTCACATTCCTCCATGTAAATGGGATAATGAAGGCACCTCCTTACAGGCTGTTTTAAAGAAGAAATGAAGGGACTTCCCTGGTGGTCCAGTGATAAAGAATCTGCCTTACCGTGCAAGGGACTCGGCCTCAATCCCTGGTCAGAGAACTAAGATCCCACATGCCGTGGGGCAACTAAGCCCACGCGCCACAACTACTGAGCTCACGGGCCTCAACTGGAGAGCCTGTGTGCTGCAAACTACCTGCACGCCACAACTACAGAGCCCATGCACCCTGGAGCCTGCGCGCCACAACTAGAGAGAGAAAACCCACACACCACAACTAGAGAGAAGCCTGAGCGCTGCAACGAAGACACCACGCACCACAATGAAAGATCCTGCATGCCTCAACGAAGATCTCACATGCCACAACTAAGACCCGACTCAGCCAAAAATAAAAAAAATAAAAAAATTTTTTTAAAGAAATGAAAAAATATATGCAAAGCAATTAGCACACAGTAAATTCCTAATGAATGTTGTTATTTTATATATTAAAAGAGTACCAGGGCTTCCCTGGTGGCGCAGTGGTTGAGAGTCCGCCTGCCGATGCAGGCGACACGGGTTCGTGCCCCGGTCCGGGAGGATCCCACATGCCACAGAGCAGCTGGGCCCGTGAGCAATGGCCGCTGAGCCTGCGCGTCCAGAGCCTGTGCTCCGCAACGGGAGGGGCCACAACAGTGAGAGGCCCGCGTACCGCAAAAAAAAAAGTACCAAATTTGTTTATGACCAACTTTTTTTGGTGTGTGTATACAGATAGCATTTTAACCATGGGAATTTTTGACTAACCTTAGGTAACAGCAGAGGTTTATGTAGTGAAAATAGGAAGTTAGGAAGTCAGATTTCTCAGTGCCCTACTTACCTCTCAAGAATATTGTGGAGGTAAATATTAAATTATAAAACCCACTGAGATGTTTTTAAGCTTAAAACTCTAAGCAAATTCAAGGTATTATTATTATAAAAGTAGACTCTTTGGGCTTCAGTTTACTAATCTGTCAAATAGGTATTCAAGGAGTACCTTTTATTCAAAATAGATGTATTTGAAAGTGGATATGCATTTCTAAAGAGCTAAACAAATATAAAGTTCCTAACCAGAGTTCCTGCCAGCGCTACCTCCCTCTGGCCCACCCACCTGGAGTGCAGCTTGTCTTCCATGGGCAGGGGAGAGCTGAGCCAGGCATCTCCCTTCCTCATGTGCCCACTGACCTACAGGGGCAGGGGCTTGGGCAAGCGCAATGTTTAGCACAAGGAAAAGGGGAACACTGCAAGGTTGGCAGTAAGAGGGAAAGAGGGAGGAGGCCAGGCAGGGAAGGGACATTCACTCGGCACCGCTTATACCAGCCCTCAAAGGCCAGGTGCTTCAGTCCCAACAGTAGCGGCTGGCAGGCAGTGCCACCACATCATGGCTCAAATCTGCCAATAAAGGGTTGGGTAAGAGTGCCAATATGGAATATGAGTAAGTCCAAGTTAAAGGAAAGGCAAATATCTAAGTTGAAGACCAGTCCTAACAGCCTGACATAGCTACTTCTCAAGGCTACTGTGAAAGGAGAAGTGAATCATATATGAAATCCCTTTGGGAAAAACCATTTAAAGGCCTATAAAATTTGCACAAGACATGCCAAATGTTCACCATAAGACTATGAAGAGGAAAGGAACCCAGTAACATATTGGGAAAACTTAGAGAATGTTTTCCTAAACTGTGATATTTAGGGTCACGTTGAATTTTAATGACCCAGGAAAAGAAAGTCACAAAGAACAGAACTGTCATCAGCAACTTCTACCCCATTTATTGCAAACTCTCTGGGAAGTGCTCCCCAAAAAACAATCCTTGGGTGGACACACGCTTTTCCTAAATGCCACCCCAATGACTATTCTAATTCAGAGACAGAAGAGTGGTCATTAATGCCTGGCTGTTTCTATCCTGTTGTTCTCCATCCTTCTACTTCTCTTCCAATCTTTTCCACTGTTCTTGCAAGTTAAGGGGAAATTATCAGGTGATTTTAATTACTAAATTAACTAAAATCACCAGTTTTACACCTAACTCACTTGTTTCAGGAATAATTCTATTAAAAATGTTATCACTGTAGCAAAGATGAGCTCTTTGGTTCATCTCTTTTTCTCAATGCTAAAAAATTCTCCTTATCCTCTCTAAGTTTACTATGTAAGTTAACTACCAGCGACCTAGCACAGTTACTCTATAACATGACCCTGAAAGTGTCTGAAACTCTTAAACAGCAAGTGTGAAAAAGCTATGACAGTACACCCCTGAAGCAGCAAGAGACTCAAATAACAAAAGAGGTAAGGGAAAAGTGTAGGGAAAGAAGAGTGCATCCACAGTATATTCTGAATTTCTTCATGTATGAATACAGCTACTCTAGCCTCTGTCAGTTATTCGTTTATTTAATTTGTTGATTTCCATCTTCACTTCTTTTTTTCCTAGGAGAGGATTTAATACAATATCCGTTTATATTCTGTGGCTAGCTGAAGTCCAGAGTTCCATAAAAAAGAAGTATCTTTACCCTCTACAGTTCCAAGCATTCCTGGAACTTGTAAGTAAAATTCCAGATATCCCTAAACCCCATTTTATTTTTTCTATTGAGATATAATTGATACTTATATTAGTTTCAGGTATACAACATAATGATTTGATATTTGTATATACTGCAAAATGGTCACCACAGTAAGTCTAGTTAACATTGATTACCATACACAGTTACATTTTTTTCCTTGTTATGACAGCACTTAAGCAACTTTCAAATATGCAATATAATACTATTAACTATAGTCACCATGCTGTACATTACATCCCCATGATATTTATTTTATAACTGGAATGTTTTACCTTCCGATCTCCTTCACCCATTTCACCTACTCCTCCAACCCAATTTTAAATTAACTATAGTGCAAATAAATAAATATTTTTCTTAAAAAAGAGGAAAGAGGGCTTCCCTGGTGGCGCAGTGGTTGAGAGTCCGCCTGCCGATGCAGGGGACACGGGTTCGTGCCCCGGTCCGGGAAGATCCCACATGCCGCGGAGCGGCTGGGCCCGTGAGCCACACCTACTGAGCCTGCGCGTCTGGAGCCTGTGCTCCGCAACAAGAAAGGCCGCGATAGTGAGAGGCCTGCGCACCGTGATGAAGAGTGGCCCCCCGCTTGCCACGACTAAAGAAAGCCCTCGCACAGAAACGAAGACCCAACCCAGCAAAAATTAATTAATTAATAAAAAGCTCCATTAAAAAGCTCTCTCAAGTCCAAAAAAAAAAAAAAAAAAAAGAGGAAAGAAAACTAACAATAGTGCATGCAGACACATAGTATGTTGATTGCAAAATGAGGGCTGTTGAAAAGTTGCAGTAGCAGCCAAAGTGTTGCCTGATTTCCGAAGTAACCAGTTAAAATGCATACATCATTCAGGGGTAAAATTGAGAAAATGCACTCAAACCACTGGGAACCTGCAGTCACATACGCAAAGTTGTAACCCAGGATGCAGCAATAAATTATATGAATGTATATGTTTACAGTACTTTGCTAAATGCACCATCTAAGAGTCTGCTGTGTTGAGAAAGAGAAATAAAACTAAGACTTGGTGTTGCAAAAGAAAAATTCTGCTTAACTGCACTTGGTCTATATAAGTTGACTATTACTAAGATTCTGGGTACAAGAAGGGTAAGGTATCTTTTCTGTCCACAATTTTTTTAAAAAAGGACTCCATTGCTGTCAGCTACACTTCACTTGGAAAGCTATTGACTTTTCCTTCCCGTTGCCTTTATTTTCTTCTGCAGGAGCTCAGAGGGATGCAAGTCCAGGTGGGCACTGTGCCTTCCACTGATTATGCTGTGTAACACAGCAGGGAAACCTCTTATCTCAGGCTGGGGTTGCCTATTTAAGAATCTTTCTCTTTACAAAAGGTATAAGGTAGTAAACACAGCTGTACAAAAAGGTTTGGTGTTTTCTTGCTGTTTGTTTTAATCTATTAAAATGATATAATTAAGACAGGGTGCAAAAATATCTATAAAACTGTATTACCCATCTGAGTGCATATATTTGTGGGCCAAGTTTTAACCCAGCTCACAGTGATTGAATAATCTGAACGGATTTGACTTTAGAAGTGATTTTTTACACCTTTGCATACAGTGTTGTCAGATCATAAAAACACAGTGGCTTAGGATCAATGAACTTTAAAATTCTAAACTGATCTTGGAATTAGAATGTTATTAAAAATGACTTAAGCTTCACTCTTGCTATCTCCTTGCCAAAATTGGATCATTGCTCTGAATTCCTGTCTGCCGATTACTTTTCTTTTAACTCCACAAGGGGTATTTTTTTAATTGGAATTTATGTATCTTTAAGAAGAATAAAGAATAGTGTCACAGCCAAACCTTCTTTTCAAGAAGATGAAATCTGAGTTTAGGAGGAAGAATATGGCTCAATTTCAGTTTGCAAAGACTTATAATAATATAATCCCATTTACTTCCTACTTAGATGAACTTGAAGTGTTTTCAGCTGTGGTATATTAAATTTGTCTCATAGAGAATAGATTTGAGTGGATACTTAAGGCCTTTTCCTAAGCAGTTATGTTTAAGTTAAATGAATAAACACATTTTAATGTCTTAATTATAAAAACAAAATCTGCCAAAGTCTATGATCTGCACTATCATTTGGAAATAGACTGAAAAGTCCTATTAGCTTGGAATTAAGCGGAAAATAGTTTCCCCCTCTGGGGGTTTTTAATTTATTCAGAATATTTATATAATTGCCTGCTAGTGAATCCTCTGAGATTACTTTGTTGGAGATGCTCTTTAACTCCAAACACATTTTTCTTGAGGGCAGGGGGGTACAGTAATTAATTTCAGCATGGGAGGAATCTTTCTTTTTACTTATCCTTTCCATCACCTCCCCACACCCCCATTCCCTCACCTCCCTCCCTGGGTGACCTCACTGTCAATTCATATGGGCTCCAAAGCATTTTGGCTTGGGCCTAGTTAGTTCAGTCTCACAAGTGCACGGGAAGAACTTTAAACCTCGGTGGGGAATTAAACAGTTTTGCTAACTCAGAAGATGAACCACCTCTGAATGTCAGTTCCAAGCCAGTATGCCTGGCTCTCTATCAAGAGACACAAAAGCCATTCAGCTGAGTTGCCAAAACCAATGACAACAACTTGTGAAATTTTTTAAAGACTTCACCACTTTTGCAATCATCACTCCTGTTTTTTCATCTCATCGCAATTCATGGAAATGTGTCTTTTATCTTCTTTTTTTTGCGGTACGCGGGCCTCTCACTGTTGTGGCCTCTCCCATTGCGGAGCACAGGCTCCGGACGCGCAGGCTCAGCGGCCATGGCTCACGGGCCCAGCCGCTTCGCGGCATGTGGGATCTTCCCGGACCGGGGCACGAACCCGTGTCCCCTGCATCGGCAGGCGGACTCTCAACCACTGCGCCACCAGGGAAGCCCGGAAATGTGTCTTTTATAGACAAACATCAAACTGAAGATTTCAGGGCTCTTACCTTAAGTTATTAAATGATCTTCATGCCCTAGCTCAAAGAAAAATGAAGCTCCATTGTAAATAAAATACTCAGATCTATCTCCACAAAACATATGATGTAACCAGCTGTGTTTGTGTTTGAGATTTCTAGGATGAAAAGTACTCTAGATGGATCCTGATCAATAAAGACATAATAGGGCTTCCCTGGTGGCGCAGTGGTTGAGAGTCCACCTGCCGGTGCAGGGGACACGGGTTCGTGCCCCGGTCCGGGAAGATCCTACATGCCGCGGAGCGGCTGGGCCCGTGAGCCATGGCCGCTGAGCCTGCGCGTCCGGAGCCTGTGCTCCGCAATGGGAGAGGCCACAACAGTGAGAGGTCCGCCTACCGCAAAAAAAAAAAGACATAATAACAGTGAACTGCTCAGAGCAGTTTTCGCTGGACAGATAAACAAAATAATAGACAAAGCACTGCAAATGAAAACTAAAATAAACCTCAAACCAAGGAAAGGACTTTTAAGACAGGTAGTCCACGGATTTAAAAAATTCTAAAATAAAGAAGACTTGTTTACATCAAGTTTGCATATATGCTAGTGTCATGTTATGGAGGTCCTTTATCTACGTGAATTTCGTGCATCCAATTGATGAGTACAATTTTTAATTAAATAAAATAGTAGCGTCCATATTAAAAAGATCATAATTTATAAACTAAATATTTTCAGGTGCAGTAATTTGTCTGCGCTTCAAGCCCAAAGGAAAGGATGCTCTACTTTTGGCAAACCCATGAGTAAGTAGATTTCCAGATAGGTCAGAGGGAAAAAATTGAGTTAGCAGCTATTAAAATGATCCCCCCCCCCACTTCCCCTGCCACGCCTTTCCAAAGCACTCTCCCTGCAAACTCAGAGTGGCACCATCTTTCCAGTTCCCGGGAGTAGTGAATCACCCTCAGTCTCTCCAGCGCCTCATCCAGTTAGAGGAGAGCCTGCTTCTTCCGAACTGTCTAGGAAACAAGGGTCACCCTCGATTGATTCCAGTCATCCCAGAGCATGGTACGCCCCCAAATCGCTGGATTTCGTGCTAAAACCCAGAAAAAAAGTGATCCGGTTGGAGGGGGGAGGGGAAGAGTATGAATGTATACGGAGTAACGTAAAGGAAAGAAAGGGCGTGGGAGTGGAGAGAAAGATCTGCTGGAAGCGGAGAGAAGGAAAGCCACGTGGTAGCCGACTCGAACCCCAGGACAAACGGGCGTTGTCCAGCCAGGGACTGTGAGCCTGGGAAGCGTTTGCCATTTGCACGCTGCTCCTCGCGGACACTGGGTGGCGCTCGTGGTAAAGACTTGCACTACTCTTAGGGCCCGTTTCCCCTCCACCGCCTCCCGCCCTTTGCAAAATTCGGCTACTAGGAGATGAAATTACTCACATTCTTCCTACGTGTCGCCGTGAGGAGAGCACTTCTGGAGAAGTTTGAAGCCGTGGGGCTGTTTCTCCGCGGCTGGGCCTGTCAGTGGGTTTTCAAAGAAGTAACAGCGTCCGGCCCGCTGGCCTTAAAACAAAGTTCTGAGCCTTGGTATCACAAGCACCACAGTACCAGCAGAAGTTGCTACCCTGACAGCCGGGATACCCAACACGTGTGCGCCCAGAGTGTGGGTCCGAAGCGCCGGCCAGGCCCGGTGCCAGCCGCGCACAAAGCCACAATGACTCTAACGTGAAAGGAAATGGGACCGTATTGTGATCAGACTCGGGCTCCTTTTAACTTAGAGCTCCCTCTCCCTCCCGCTTCCTTTAAGAAAAGGAAGGGTAGGGGGAAGTGGGGTCAACCTAGAAAAGAAGCAGGACAAAGCAAGCAAGTCGATGCTCTGGACCTTCAGAGACACACCCAGGTTTGGAGGCCTCACCCAGCAGAAGCCTTTGCACAAGTGGCTCGGAGTCTGGCGTGAGGGCCACCACTTTAGGAACGGAGAAAAAGAAGTTAAATCCTTCCTTTTCACCCCACTCCTTTTTGTCTTGTGTAAAACATGGGAAAGAATGTCTTTTTTTTTTTTTTTTTTGTCGGAGGAAAAGTGAAATATAGCAAGGTCTAGAATAATTTAACTTTGTAACACTGTGTTTTCAACGGATTTTGAACTTCTAAATTTTGTCCAAATTCTGCAGCTTCCAATCTATCCAGATTGGAATCTGCCTTCTCAGCAAGGTCTAAGGACATTGCTACGAACACCCGATTTAGCATAACGGTATTGACCTCATTTCCCGCCACGTAATAACTTTTAAATCTATAAAAAGTAGAGAGTGCCAGGGTGGGGCTGCGGGGATACGGTGGGGTGCTGCGGAAGGCCGCCTGCTCCCCGAACCGGGAGGCGCTTTGAACCATCCCTGGCATTGCTTTGGGGAAGCGATTCGTGTAATTAAACGGCAGGATGCGTGTAAGGTGACTCGATGGGCGCTGAGAACTCCGGAGCAGAGGCCAGGGCTGCAAGCCTGCTGCGGTCTGTAGTGTTTCCCCGAAGCCCTGTGGTCCTTCTCAGCCAGAACCTAGCGGGTGAACGGCCGTGCCGACATCCATAGCATGGGGTGAGGATGGGCGGACAGCCTTGGCTCTGTTTAACTGAGCTTCTATCTCAGAGGAGTCTGGGGCGGCACAGGCCACAAGCAGGCACTCGGGCGGGTGTGGGAGGAGGGGCGCTGTGGACCCTGTGACACACACCTTCCCTTCCCTGTTTGCGCCAGAGCTGAAGTTGCCCCTGGAGGGCTATGCGACAATAGCTGTGGTTTTACGGCGCCCAGAGGCAGGGAGTTGGTGCACATGTGGCTGCTCGGCTTTGGAGTTTTGGAGCGAGGCTGGCCTCCTGCTCCGAGTTCCGGACCCGCCCCCACCCCTCGGCTCTCCTGCTAGGCTGTTTTGGGCCAAAATAGCTCCACAGCCAAAGTGAGGCTAAACTAAGACTAGACACAACTAATGTAGACGTTTTCTTCTTCGGTTGGGTCGGGGGTGGGGCGGGGAAGGGATGAGGTGGTGATGAGAAGCCAGACTGTTCCACCCTGGATGTCGGGTGGAGCTCCCAGGTTCCGGGTCTTAGAACCCCTGGAGGAAGGTGCTGGGAGGGCCCAAATCAGAATCCAGCTCCTGGAGTGTCCTATTGGAGAGGAACTGGGTAGCGGTAAACTGACTAATGTTAAATTTCTAAACTCCCAGCTAGATCACCACTAGAGCAAGAGTGACACTTTGTGAAAGGCAAACTCTGGATCCCAAATACCAAGCGTTTGATTCCTGAGCCTTTTCTCCCTTTGCATATGAGCTAAGATGCTTTCACTGCAAGAAATAAAGGGATTGAGGGTACAGGAATCCGGACCCTGGGAAATGGAAAAGCAGGCCCTCAGTGCCACCTCCATGGAGCTGGAAGAGGGAAATCCATGGGCTTCACCCAACTTCCCCAAAGAACTTCTATCTATCTACTTCCCAGTGTGCTTGGGGTTCCCATTAGTCCCGTGAGGACAAGTCATAAGTAGACCATTCACTTTTGCAGGAATCTTTGAACACAGAATTACTGATCCTCTATTCCAACAGCATCCAAATAGACTAGAATATCGAACAAAGTGTGGGGCTGCCCGCTCCTCTTGGGGACCAGCAATTTGGGAGTCATTAAGTTATTTGTGCTTAAGACAGCGATTTTTTAAGTCATTGTAGGGATGTGGGCTTGCAGGAACTCTCTCTGCCGTTAAGAGTGCATTCTTGAGCATCCTTGTCTCGCCCTTGTCTGAGAAATAACTCATCTCGGGCAAAGGAAGTTCTTGCTGCAAATTTGTCTGTCTTTTCCCAAATCACAAATTTTCAACACATGTAAATTACAGCTTGGCTCCCAGTACCCCACTAAAAATATTGTTCTCATCAGTTTCTTCTCACCTTTATCCCACATCCCTGCTCCCCACCCTGCTTTGATTCCCCATTTCAATATTAGTGTTCAATCCACATTCGCCCCTGATGCAGCTCGAGGCTGGCTGGGAGGTGCAGAGCATGGAAAGACCGTGGTCGACCTCATCCCCAAAACATGTGCATTTTCTGAGGCTGCTGATTGGAACACATTGTCTCCAGACAGTACAGAGCTGGGTGTTGGCGCTTCTGCGTTGTCTTTAGTATTCACTGAAAACAGATTGCCTGAGGACCCCCTCTTCCCCCAGCAAGTAACAACACTCACACACACACGCACACACACACACACACTCCCCCCCTTCATTTTTTCTCCCTCTTTTTTTTAAGCAATGCTTTGTTGTGCTAAAACTAGTTGGACGAGTTAGGGTGTTGCTGCTGCTCCTGAGGCCCTGGCCAATGGAACCCGATCCACCCCGCTGTGCGTAAGCGCGCAATTAAGGATTTAACCAAGGCTGTGCTGCGCCTCAGCCAGCAGTCAGCCTGCCGGAGACAGAGCCTACAAGACTCCCAGCCTCCTCCTCGCCGCCGCCGCCGCCTCTCCTCCTCCTCCTCCTCCTCTTCCTCCTCCTCCCTCGCTCCCACAGCCATGTCTGCTTAGACCAGAGCAGCCCCACGGCCAACTCGGGCAGCCGCTGCCGCATAGCAACAAGGACAACCGCCGCCGCCAGCGAGCGATGACAGGAGTGTTTGACAGAAGGGTCCCCAGCATCCGATCCGGCGACTTCCAAGCCCCGTTCCAGACGTCCGCAGCCATGCACCATCCATCTCAGGAATCGCCAACTTTGCCCGAGTCGTCGGCTACCGATTCCGACTACTACAGCCCCACGGGGGGAGCCCCGCATGGCTACTGCTCTCCTACCTCGGCTTCCTACGGCAAAGCGCTCAACCCCTACCAGTACCAGTACCACGGCGTGAACGGCGCCGCCGGCAGCTACCCCGCCAAAGCTTACGCCGACTACAGCTACGCCAGCCCCTACCACCAGTACGGCGGTGCCTACAACCGCGTCCCGAGCGCCACCAGCCAGCCAGGTACGGGGGCTGGGGGTGGGGACCGACACAGGGGGAGCCAGGATCAGGGAGGAGCGAGATGCGGTGGGAGATCCGGGGCCGCGCCGTCCACTGCAGTGCGGGCTCACCCGGCGGAAGGGAGTGGGGGCCGGGACTCTGCAACCAAGAGAGGTTCCCGAGCCAGCATTTTAGAGATTCTTAGTAGAGGAAGCCCGCGGGGGAGTTCGGACAAGCGTCTCTCCTCTCTGGTACCCTCGGGCGACCCCTCAGCCGCTGGATTCCCAGCTTGCCTGTTCGGAAGCCGGCGAAGCTGGAGAGAGGGTAGGGGTAGAGAGAGGAAAGAATCAACCAGCCTGAGTGGCGTTTACGTAATGAACGGAAGGTTATTTGCTGGATGTTAGGGTAAGCGTGCTCGAGGAGTGGGAGTGGAAGGCTGCCTCAAAGACTCTGCGGGGATTAGTGTGAGAGCAGCCGCGAGCCAGCGTGGTGCGGGTACCCGGAGCGCGCGGGGCGGGGTGGGGGCCGGAGAGCTGTAGCCCGCCAGAGGAAGAACGCGCCGAGAGCCTTGCGGTTTCTCCAAGGCATTTCCCAAAACAAAAAGCCATTTGAAGGCGGAGGAGGGTTGCTGAAGGGTCACGATATTGGAGCAATACTTTTTTCCTTCTCCCTTAGATGCCTACAATTTGTTTCTCCTTCCCATCTCCTTTTGCATCTGCCTTGAAACTTAGTTGGAGAGTTTAAGAGGGTTAGTGAGCTTGGGCAGTAAGAGAGGTATGAGGTCTCCTAGGAGAGGTTTTGCTGGTCAGGTTTGATCTCTTCCCACCAGCACATTAATAATCCTGCTAATATTAGCATCCCCTGCTCTGGCAGAATCGAGACCACAGCCCTCATCCTCCACCCTTCCTCTCCTAGGAGCTCGCCACACACACACACATACACACACACACACACACACACACACACACACACACCGAGGAGAGGTTCTCCGCCCCTTGCAGAGATGGGCACTTTTGATAAGATGGTACTTTTGTGAAAGGGGACTTGTGGCCCCAGGGCACGTTTGTAAAACACGCGTTCCGAGAGTCTTTTTTCTCCCAAGTCTATACTCACAATTCTGCTAAATTCGTCCTGACCTGCCGCCCCTTTCCTACGAAAACACCCCACCGCGGATTCCTTTTCAAATTGTATTGGAACTATAACTCCTGAAAAACTTTAAAAGACTGCGGGGAGGGGGGGCGGGTGGAGGGGGGAGGCGTGTCTTCGTTCCTTTCAGTGTCTCTGAACTTCGTGCATAAATGAAAGATTTTTTTTCTTTTGGCCAAGAACTTATTAAGTCTATTTGTAAAAGAAACCAGACACATCTGTGCCCTCGCAGATCTGCAGGGAGATTATGGGGGCTGCATAATCGGCCCTCTGTCTGCGGCGGCTGGGACGGCTTGCTGCTGAATTGAAGGAGCATAGTTTGCTTGTGGGTCTTTGAACTTTGGAGACCTCGGTTAGCGTCTTCCCTGCCCATGCGTCTGGCCTCTGCGGGCGCCCGAACAGACGCTGACATCAGGAGGGCCGCGGCCCGGGGGCCTCCCCCTTGAATCCCCGTGAGCGGCTGGCCAGACTCACCCAAGAAACGTCGGTGAACACAGGGTGGGCTTGAAAACGAATCCGGGTGAAGCAGGAACCGCTGCAAGGGCTAAATCCCGGACGCCGAGAAAGGAGTTTTGCTGTACAAGGCGCCTTGCACAAACCCAGGAGAACCTGAATAAACAGAGTAGGGAATTAATCAGGCTACCTGGATTTTCCACGATGGGGAGAGAGGGGTCTCGTGAAGCAAAGGTGGTGATATGGGGAAAAGAGAGTGAAGGCTGCGTGGTAATAAATTCAAGGACTGTATTTGCAAGTTCTGCAAAAGGGCCATTGTCTGCCGACAACTCTAACCGGGTCTGTTTTGATTATTTAGAGAAAGAAGTGGCCGAGCCCGAGGTGAGGATGGTGAACGGCAAACCAAAGAAAGTTCGTAAACCCAGGACTATTTATTCCAGCTTTCAGCTGGCCGCGTTACAGAGAAGGTTTCAGAAGACTCAGTACCTCGCCCTGCCCGAACGCGCCGAGCTGGCCGCCTCCCTGGGACTGACGCAAACACAGGTAAATCCGGCTGCGGCTGGGCCAGAGCCCCGCCTGGGCTGCAAGCCTGGCTTGGCCGCGGGGTTCGGTCCCGGCGGGCTGGAGCCGATTCAATAGGGCCCGCGAGAAACTCACAGACAGAAAGACACTGACCCCGCGCCCTTCCCTCTAGGAGTCAGGCCGGGTGTCGCCGCCGTGCGACGGTAGGGATGGGATGGAGACCGCGTTCATCCCGAGATGCAAGCCCCACCCCTTCGAGCCTCGGGCGTTGAGGGGCCGGTTTCCTAGGCTGGAAACAAGGGGAGGGTTGTTTCTAGGACACTCTCGAAGCTTTGAGAAACTGTCTGGTTCTCTGCACAATGTAGAGCCTCTCGGGATGAGCGGGGCCCGGCGGACTCTCGGTGGTCTTAGGCCGCGCGCAAGCCGGGAACGTCGCCTGCAGCCAGAAGAGCTGAAGGGTCACGCCCTGCGCCTGCGGAGCTTTAGGCCGCAGCAGCCTGACCTTCCGAGGTGGGAGGGCGCGGTTGTACGGGGAAATCTGCCCTGGATCGTCCCGTTCCCTTCACTCCCACCCCAGCCCCACGGGGGTCTTTGGAAGAATAAAGAATGTCATCGGAGCCGAGGAGGGAGTGAAAGGGGTCGGTCGGGAAACGGGGAGACCGCTCCTCGTTCGCCACACTCGCGCACGCTCGCGTAGCCAGTCCCGCGCCCCTAGCTCACCGGGCCCTGGCGGTTGTTCTGGAGACGTTCGTGGCGCCGCTTTGCAGGCGCTCCGCGCAGGCCTACCCGTGAGCGCTCGCGGCCGCGGACACTCGCGCCCCCTCCCCCGGCCCCAACAAAAGACAAAAGCCTGGGGGTCCTGCCCCAGCAGCAGCCAACAGGGCGCCCACTGGGGCCCGAGATGCAGGCTTTGACCCTGGCCCAGCCCCTTGACCGTGGGCCGAGAGCTGCGGGGAGACGCCAGGGCTTGGCCTTCTGGGGGCCGAAATCGCCTCCAGTTGCCACCCTGGGGGAGGCGCGCGGGCAGCCTCTGAGTGTCCCGGTAACGTGTGCCTTTGTTCCCCCACCCAGGTGAAAATCTGGTTTCAGAACAAAAGATCCAAGATCAAGAAGATCATGAAAAACGGGGAGATGCCCCCGGAGCACAGCCCCAGCTCCAGCGACCCTATGGCGTGTAACTCGCCTCAGTCTCCGGCGGTGTGGGAGCCCCAGGGCTCGTCCCGCTCGCTCAGCCACCACCCTCATGCCCACCCTCCGACCTCCAACCAGTCCCCCGCGTCCAGCTACCTGGAGAACTCGGCTTCCTGGTACCCAAGCGCGGCCAGCTCAATCAATTCCCACCTGCCGCCACCCGGCTCCTTACAGCACCCGCTGGCGCTGGCCTCCGGGACACTCTATTAGACCAGCCGCTTTCTCTTGCTGTCTTTTTTGGGACTACTGTGTTTTTGCTGTTTTAGAAAATCATTTAAAAAAAAAAAAAAAGGAATTCATATGGGGAAGTTTGGAAAGCAAAAACAAAAAAGATTCATGTGTAAAGCTTTTTTTGCATGTAAGTTATTGCATTTCAAAGGACCCCGTCCCCCCTTTTTTTACAGACGAACTTTTTTTGCGCAACTGTGGACACTATCAATAGTGCCTTGAAATCTATGACCTCAAATTTTCAAAAGACTTTTTTCAATGTTATTTTAACCATGTAAATAAGTGTAGATAGAAGAATTAAACTGTATATTCTGGATAAATAAAATTATTTCGACCATGAAAGCAAAATGCTTCTAAAAAATACTCCATTTGCCCCACTTATAATGGGCTAGTGACATTTTGTGCAGACAATTAAAGGAAGACAAACTCTGCAGAGATCCAACAAGGCAAAAGGGAAGACAGAAACTGGGGGCTGTGTAGATGCAGAACTGTAGATGTGTATACGTTGGATGCTGTACTTTATATGTCTATATACATATGTGGCCTGTTTAGAGTACTGCCACATAATATACATTTAGGTGTTTTTTGGCCTAACCACAAAAACGTTTAGATAATTTTAAGTTTAACCCCAAATTGTTTCAGGTAGAAAGTAATGCTGGAATCTAAATACAGCCCTCCCTGTGTGTAAGAAAGCAGCAGAAATCCCTCAATAACCACTCTGAATTCTAAGCTCAAAGCAATTATGGTGGAGACTGCCCCCCTCCCCATCAGCCTCTGTGTATTGCCAGAGCAATTAGACAAATTACACTCCCTTCAAAGGGAGCTTCCAGAGATAAGAAAATGAAAAAAAAGAAGAAATTTCCCCTTCTATTACATTTTTTAAAAAACCTGAAATGTTTGCAGTGTGGCAAATGGTAGTGCCTTGAACTCAGTGTATGATTATAAATGTATCTGAGCTCTTTCACAAGAGGAAAGGATCACAGGACTTGAAAACAATGATGGACCTAAATCAGTAGGCCAAGCAGGGCATGTGTGTGTAGGGGGGATGCATTCGTTCTGCCAAGAGAGGGAATTATGAGGTGGAGGAAAGGAAGGAAAGTATTGTGGCCCCGTGTTGATTTCATTCATATCATGTGAGACAATATTCCAAACATAAATTACTTCCTTCATCCTCTTTACCGCTCTGGTTTTTTCAGGAAGGAGCTCTCTCTGCTTTGCTTTTACATAAGACAGTGGCAAAGCAGGTTCCAAACGATGGGAAACTGCATCTGTTTGCAGGGATTTCTCTTTTGTGAAGGCTTCTCTGGGGCAGAAACGAAGGACTTGCAGCAACCCTGGCCTCTGTCGCGTCCTTCTCCCTGCACCTCTGCATACAGACATCAACAGTGTGACCAGAGCTACAGCCCGGGTCTAGAGCTGTACTCCCAGGCCTGAACTGTGGGTGTCTTTTTGACTGTCCTTTAGTTCGCCTGACTCTGTTTCCTTGGGATACCAAGGGAAATCGTTTGTTGGAAATTACAAGATGCGTGAGATATATTTTACAGCTAGGAAGTCAGCAGCAATAAATTTGACAAAATAGTTTTCTTGGGTGGGAGTGGGGGCGTGGGGGGAAGATTAGAACGTAAAAATTTACATTCTGTCATCTGAGGACTTCTGAGAAGGTTCTTCCAGGATTGGGAGACTAGACCTGAAAAGGCACGCTGTGTGCCCTGAGAGGAATTTACCTGTGTGCTCTCTCTCCTTCTCTTTCTCTCTCATTCTCCTTTCCTCTCCTCGTCTCCTTCCTTCCCTTCCCCTTTCCTTTCTAGCCTGCCAATTTAGAAAGACCTTGAGGGGATTTGATGGTTTGCCGGTCTTAAGAGGCACCCTGCCTGGCTCCGGGGCGGCGCATGGGCCGCGGCCAAGGCTGTGGACCCCTCCTCCTCCCCCACCCCCAAAGCGCTTCTCTTCTCGAAGCTTCTCGCCCCCACCCCACCCCTTCGTTCCCCTCCAGCCCTCCTTTCTCCGAAGAAGGTCCGGATGGCGACGCGCTTGGGGGAAAGCCGTGCGGAGCCCACTTTGTTTTCTGCGCTGGCAAAGAACAGGAGGATGAGGGGGAAAGGTAGAGGGATCCATTTCCTGCTTTCCATTCTTGGCTTGTAAGGCGTGCGGGAGTTTCCATTGCACCGAGAGCCAGCGCTTTACGTCTGGTGAATCCGGCTGAAAGAAACGCCGCCCCCCCCACCCGCCGCGGTTTCCGAGCGCCAGCTTCCCCCTGCGCTGGCACCCCTCGCCGCCCCCGGGTGCGTGTTCGCGAAGGCTGGAGGGGGCGCACCCACTGGGGGCCTGAGTAGCAAGAATGTTCTTGAAGCACACTCTTTACCTTTCTACACGTGGAGAGGGCAGATATTTTTCCAGCCGTCCTCATCACCTCCCCTCCTCTCTCCTGCTTTGAAAAGGGGATCCCTTCACTACCACCCCCGATCGGCCGGCGCGGTCAAGCGGAGGGAAGCGCGAGTTCGGACTCTTCCCGGAAAGAAGAGGGAAGCTCTTCTTTAACGACCACCCCGCCACCCCCAGCCTTGACACTGCTTGTTGTTAAGGACACGAGAGCCTCGTTGCGACGCGGGCACGCATGACGCCGCGCGGACAGACTAGGTTTCAGGATTCCTTCCCTGTGCTAACCTCACTTCTTCCACTCGCAATGGCCTCTTCTCTCTCGCGGTTTTTTTTTTTATAACTTGGTCCGGGAGCCGTGGACGAAAATATTCTGGCAAACCAGTCTGCAGCGGGTTTTCCCTGGCACCGCGGGGATTCTCCCTGGGGAATTTAACTCCCTGCAGTCCTGCGCCCAAGGATGTAAAAATAACAGATCCTCAGCAAAGGCTAAAAATATCCGTGTGATGTTCTTCTCCCTTGCCCTGGCTTCCACCCTTCCTCCTTCTCACCATTGTTTATCCCTATATCTAATATAAACATGTACCACTCCCCAGCATAGTCCCGGTCTGCCCGACCCCACTCTCCTGACCTCTGCCTGCCCCTTCCGGTCCCCACTTGCCAAGCTCTCAGTCTAGTGCTCCCGAGATGTCAAGCTCACCCCAACATTTAATTTTCTTTTCCGTGAGCTTCTTCACCGCGCCCCCCATACTCCCAAGCTCCTATCCCCATCTTCAGACCACCTCACAAAGCCCAGGAGGCCGAGGGCATGCTGGCAGCCAGGGCCAGTATGATTCTTTGGTGCCCTGTCCGCCTCCTGGGCCATCGTGTAAAAGAGCAGATAAATTGGCCTTTGTTTGAGGCTCGCGTTGGGCTAGGCGGATTTCTGCCCTTACTCCCCCGCCCTTTTTCCTGGCGGCCACCTCCTTGTGGAACAGGGGGCGGCCTGGGGAGCCGAGAGAAGCCGCATTCCTGTGGGTGCCAGGCGGCTCCAGTGCTGAGCCACAGGGCCTGAGACACACACACAGAGGAACCCGCAGACCTCGTTGCCCTTGATCTCGCTCCCTCTCTCTCCCTCCGGTTGGGGCACCCACCCGGGAGCCTGTCCACCCACACTCGGATCCACCCATGTCTCGGCCTCGGGCAGGAGCGTGTTGACCCGCACAGCGACACACGCACGCACACCCTCCCGATGACACAGGCACAGGCTAGGCCGGGATCTCCCCGCCCATGACAATCCTCTCTCTCCCGCCCCTTATCCCACAATCCCAGACGCGCCGGCTGGCCTCCTTTGGCTTCTTTGATCCCACCGGACGCCCCACGGCTCGCGCCGTCCCGGCCGCGCCGTCCTGGGAGTCGCCCATAGCGCGCCAAGGCCAGGCGGTGCTCGGCTCCTCCCAGCGCGCTCTGAAGCTTACTCCGACCTTGACACCACTCGGCCTCCAGAGCTCCCCAGCCCTAAGCGCGAGGGATGCCTCCTGGAACGCTGACCCTTGGCCCTCTCACGCCCCCCAGCGCCTCCTTTTATTCGAAGAGAGGGACCTTTAGGGCTCCCCAACCGTCACCCCCTCCCCGCCCCGTCCCGCAACCCCTCGGATCGCGCGCCTCCCGCCGGCCGCTGGGATCCCGCCAACCCCGAGCTCTCGAGCCCTCCCCGGAGGCACGCCCTGAGGACAGACGCCCTCCGGCACCTCTGGGAAGCGCGCCACACCGGCGGATCCGCCTGCGGTCACCCCTCTCCTCCGCCCTTAAGCACCCCTCCCACAGCGGCCGGGCGGAGGTTCCCGCCTCCCGGGAGGTTGGGGAGGGGGCGCTGCGGCTCGCGCTCCCAGGTTGCCTGCGCGTGCTGCACACTGTACTTGGTTTTTCCATGGTCCCAGCGAACTCTGGGCCTCGAAAACAGCCCAAATAGTGGTAGCACATATGGGATTGGCTACATATTTTTCTACGCAGCCCCGTCCCCCCACCCCCGCCCCACCCCCGCCGGATCCGCGTTTTCTTTTGCATCTGACAAGCTTTAGGTTCCCCTGTGGTACAGGGCAGAAAGTATACACACAAGAGTATCGACTGCGGAGGGGCGGGGGAAGACTTCCCTTTCAATCATCCAGGGCTGCCGGCTGTAATGTAATAACCTGTTTTATAGGTCGAGCTCTAACCGTAAAGATAGGAACCGAGGGAATTTACATGAATCTCTCTTTAAAAGAGAAGAGAGTCCTGATTTGCAGCCATTGTTTCTGCTCTTTTGTTCGCTGGGACTTCGTATTTACTTCTGATTTATGGGGATCCGAAGGAGTCTCTTTGCCAAAAACGCACGTATTATTGAGTCTGTTCCACATCCTAAACCAAAATTTATATAAAACCGTGAAATACCACACATTACGACCTTTCGCCACAGGAAGGGGAAAAAATGGCTTCATAACATCATTCTACAAACACACACACACACACACACACACACAAGTTTCAGTGAGGATTCTCTGTCAAATCTCCACCATGCACAGTCTAGTGTACTTTTTTTTAAAGAAGTAGGTGGAGGTGAAGGGCGGTAGACAGTACCCAAGCTATGATTTATTTTAAAGCATTTTTTTTTTCTTGGAAAGGCGACAAGAAACCACTGGAAGCTTGTTGTCATTCAAGGACTATTTCTGCCGTTTGTCATTTGCAAGATGGGAGAAGAGGGCGGGGGAAGAGGCAGGATATGGACTCAACTTTCATCTATAAACAGGGGTCACTAAACAGGGGACATTTCATTATTGCCCTTAAATTCACAGGAGCTAGTAAGCCTGCTTGCCACCCTGCAGGGTGGCCCTGGCTGGGCAGCTCCAGGGTCTGTGAGGTGGTGGGAGGAGGGAGAATCCTCCCACACTGTCCTACAGGCTGAAAAAGATGCCCAGGAAATTCTCTGTGCTCATGGTGGGAAAACTGAACTCCTGGGAATCTGTGGGCTTTAGGTGTCCCCGACCAGGACATCCCCACCAGGAACCAGAATTGGACTCCAGAAGTTTCACCCTGGCTGGGGTTCATCCTCCTCATCCTCAGGAGGTAGCAGCTGGAACCCAAGGTTTGCTTTCACTCTGGAACCAGCACAGCGCCTCAGCCTCTCTCCAGACTCACTTGCTGTAATTCTCCAACTCCCTCTCTCCTCAGTCCCTCCATAGTTTAAGGAGACTGACCTTGCTCTTTTACAACCATATCTAGGGCAGGGACAGTTCTTTAACAAAAATACCAGACTTTCTGGAATACAGAAAGAAGTACATCAGTGACTTGTAGCAAAAGAATCAGCTGGACTGGTTTACATGAGAAGGGGAGTGTTAATTAATAAAAGTTAGTGATAGGATTAAAGGCAACAGCCGGCGAAGCCGAGTGGAGGAGACAGCTTCCCAGCCGGTTTTATTTAATTAGCAGCAATTAATACATTTTCTGCTAATATCCTTTAGAACTCTCAGTGACTTGTTCCCAGTGAAAGAGAATGGAGATGAAGCTTAGGAACACTTACAAACACCCAGGGCGTTTGGCTCTGATGACAAGAGAGATTGCAAATTCATTTTTTAAAATGTTCATAAACAAATGACAGGCACATTCTGAGGCTGCCTTGATGGAGACAATTGTGAAATTGACAAATGGTCTTTGCTTGGGGGAGGGGCACTTTTTTTGTTTGTTTTTAAGTGAAGATAATGCCTTAGGAGAGAGAAGGGGGAAGGGGGGGAAAGACAAGTTAAAAAAAAAAAGAAAGAAAAATTATTTCAGACTCCAGGCAGCAGCAGATGTAGAAGCCCTTGCAAACACATCAGCCTTACACATATTGAAGATTTGGACACGTAATGCTTCAGACCACTGATCTGCTATTTTCTTAATTCCCGCTCTTCTTTTTCCATATGAATCAGTCTTTTGTCCTTCTGGGTTTGATTTGATCGCTACTGTTCACATTTCACTTTTGTATTTTCCTCTTCCTATACCATTACTCATTGAGTGCCCTGTGAAATTACAATCGTACATTTTCAACTCAGCAACCCATTTGCCATGCAAAAATAGGGTCTAAATAATGGCTGAATTAGCCCTACTGGACAGTTTCAGATGTAACACTCTGTAATAATTATATTGCAGGCTGGATTAGGATGCTATTATCATAATCTGGACGTTTACAATTATCTGTAATTTGCAAAGATGCGCCAGGTCTTGATTACAGCAGTTTTTTTTTTTGTATCACGCTAACCATCACTAAACAGTGACAGTAATAACAGCTAATTTTGCTGGCAATATAAGAGGTGCTGGGGTGTGCAAACAATTTCACACCTGGATGTGCTCACTCAACCAAGAATATAGAGAAAGAGCTTCTGCCCTGAGACTCAGAAAAATATTCTCCTCTGCTTCTGTTCAGTATAGATTTCTAGACCCTGATCACTGCTTAAGAGATATTCACTGGGGGTAAGTTTTTATTTCTTGCATACTTCAAGACACAGTTCATATTTCTCTTCTCACACTTTCCAATCTATATGTGGTGCTGCTGTGATTTATTATGGACTGCAACTTTGCTTTAGAGATGTTTTTGAATTCTGACCTTTTATCGCCCTTAACAGTAGAAGGGTGGTCGTTCTGGTGAGTAAAAGGATTTGGGTGAGAATGGGATCCTTAAGCACTCGATTGTCTTTCTTGCTTTCTGTGTTGTTGATATTTGGTGCAGCTTGTGACTAGAGACTGGGAAATGGACCGGGTTTCTGTAAGGTATGGAGGGAGTCTTCTGGAGATTCCAATCTAAAATATATTTGAAAAGTTGTTACTCAAAGCTAGTCCTAGACGAATCCATTGAGGTCTTTACATGTGGCGATGATTTTAAGTTTGCGGGCGTTGAGAGAGCAAACGGAGTTCGCGACAAGTGCTCCTTTAGCATCACGGGTATGCGGACATCGGCAACGGCAGGTGTAGTCTGAATCTCTCGACTTTATAGCCCCTTTGACGCCTTCCTCCATTTGGGAGAAAGTTTTCCGGAATAACTGGCTTCTGAAACCCTTTAGGGCTGCTTTGTGGTGCCTTTGCCTCAAGCTGGGGGTGGGGGGAGGGGGAAGGGGTGGGATGCCGATAGTAGAGCTGTTGCCCACGAGGCCCAAACGCCGCGACCTTGGGGTTGGAGGGGCACGATTGGCTGAGACGCGGAGCCGAGCTGCGGAGCCAGGGAACCAGTTTGATTTAGGAATGCACCCGAGGAAGACCCTCGCAAGAAGCGGTGCAGTTCTATCTATAGATGACGCTGTTTCCTGACCCAGTAGATGCTAGAAGCAGCTAGAGATGTTAAATGCAGGAGCCTGAGAAATCTTTGGTTCCCTCACCCCAATGCAGAAAGGCCTTTCTCCAGCGGGAACCTTTGGACGAAATTGTGTCAAAAGATAATGAGATGCTTATTGGCGCCGAGAAGGAATTTTCCCCTTCACCCTCACCGCCCATGCAGCTACTGTTCTTTTTTTTACTTGGAAAATATGGTCAGAACGAGGCTCTAGAACTCGAACTCCGGGGAAGTTCGAACGTGGGGGGGCGTAGTAGGCACCGAGACTGGGCGCTGCCTTCGCGTACGCCCCTCCTACCAACCCTTCTCTGGGGAATCACTTTACTATGGGGTCAATACATTCTAAAGAGAGAAAATGTTAACCCTTGAGGTTCAGAGGACCCAGAGGAAGCCCAATTCAAAAGCCAGTTCTGGGGAGGACCCCTTGGTAGAACTTCCTGTTTAATTAAACTTAAGAGGTAGAAAGAACGAGACAGGAGCAACATGATAACACCTCCAATGCGTTAAAATGCATTTTCTGGGTTTCAGAATTCCATGCACTCACAGTGGTTTGGCATGTGTCTGGTGAATTTTTTTTTCAAGAAAAATTAGTGTTGGTTTCGATGTATGGTAGCTTTCTCTCTAACGTAATTTGAATAATTCAGCAAAGCCCCACTACCAGCTGTACTTCTGCAGCCTCTTCCATTCTTTTCAGCATTATAATTTTGGTTAATTTTCAATTTTAGGTCCTACGTCTCTGCAATTTGTGTATGAATAACAGAATAATTTCCCTCTTTTGTTTCGCCTTTCCTGTTCCTGAATCTAAATAAAGATGGCTTTTTAGTATTAAAAGTGGAAGAAAATTACAGGTAATTATCTTTGACGGTAAAAACGCTGTAATCAGCGGGCTACATGAAAAATTACTCTAATTATGGCTGCATTTAAGAGAATGGAAAAAAACCTTCTTGTGGATAAAAACCTTAAATTGTCCCCAATGTCTGCTTCAAATTGGATGGCACTGCAGCTGGAGGCTTTGTTCAGAATTGATCCTGGGGAGCTACGAACCCAAAGTTTCACAGTAGGAAGGGGGAAAAAAGAAAAGAAAACATTTTTCCTAATGTAACAATACGAATGCTAGAAAATGACAAGACTGATCGGTTTTAAACCATTCTGAAGACTGACTGAGCGTGGAAGTTGCTCAACAAAAAAAGGAACGGGTATATTGGTAAGTAGTCTTTGCTTTGTGTCTAATTATAGTGACTGTCCTTTTGCACGACTGTATGTCGCTGTCATTATATGGAGCACTCTGAGTATCTCTATTGACTTCTGATAAATGGCTCAGTGGTTTCAAGGTTCATAATTTGAAGGATGCCCAGGTCTGTAGCCATTAATTCTCGCAGTATGGGGCTTCCTGCTTGTGTGACGAAAGGACTTTTCATTTTCATTATTTCTGTGCTTTCCACAAGATCGGAAGGATGTATTTCTTCCAGGATCGTGTATTTTCCTATCTAGCTAGCTTGCAAAGGGTTGTAAACATGAAGTAGTCATAACTGTGCGTTTACTTTCTGTTTTTTTCTTTTATTCTTTCCTCTTTTTTTGTTAAAAAAAGCTGCTTCCAAACAAAGACAAATACAGCTGTATTATTTTGGCTGAGGAAAGGGAAAGGAGAATACTCAGTGTCAGCACTGGAAACTATTGGATGTCTAGAGGTTAACCTGGGGTTAGATCATTCTAATGATTTTTTAAAATAGATAAATGTGTAGAAATTACAATAAAACTATAATATATAAAGGAAGCTGAGAAAACATCCATGGTAAATGTTAAAGTACTTAAGACAAAGGCCAGTGCTGCAAACTGCTATCTTTGTAGGCATTTGATGTTTATATATAGGGTTTCCCATATTAGGAAATAGGAATTCTTTTAAGAGTGATAGAAAATATACTGGGAGGGAGGGAGGAGGGGGTGGTGAGATAGAGACACACAGAGAGAAATATACAGGACACTCCCAGCGTTTTGTGGCTTTTACTCCATATATGAAAGAAGACAAAAACATACAAAGTATATGTACAACTAAAATTCAACAATATATACAGAAATGTTTCTTGATATAAATGTCCCTATTAGCTTAGTGAATGCCACCAATTCACCTAGTAAAGATGTCAAAGCAATAGAATGGTGATTTTGGTTGTTTCCTCTGTCTTTCCTCATTCCAGTTCAGGGTTTGGGGGCAGGGGTGGGGGAAAAGTGGTTTTGTTTTGTTTTGTTTAAATCATCTTTCTTGCTCATTGCATTTTGATAAAACATGCAGCGTTCCCTCTGTGGCAACGTTCTAATCTTACAGCTGATTTTTCCTTAGAGTAGGGCTGTTATGTGAGGGTTTCTTTTTTCTTTCCTTCCTTCCTTCCTTCCTCCCTCTCTCCCTCTTTCTTTCTCTTTCTTTTTTCTTTCTTTTTTTCTTTCTTTCGTTCTTTCTTTGTCAGTCTGGGATTGTAAATAAAAATGCAGGAGTCCGAAATGCTTCTCTTTCATCATGTAATGTCGTAAGTTCATTAAACAAGTAAAAACGCTGCCATGTTTGCGCAGATTCTTCTGGTGGGGGAAAATGTCTGTTAAAAAAAGTCCTTTTGATGGATACTCCCAAAGAGAAAAAGAGGCTCAGAGCCTGGATCCCAAGGGGTAAAGGAAAATATCCTTACAGTGAGAGGTTTCAGGAGTGCTGGCACAGAAACCAGTCCCCCCCCCATCCTCTCTCTACCTCTATCTCTCCTTCTCTCTCTCTAAGATGCAAAATCAATTACTGAGGCTGCTCAAGGGAAAAGGCAGATGAAGAAAGGAAATGAAAAAAAAAAAGGTGGGAAGGAAGGAGGGAGGCAAAAAAAGGAAGAGAGTGAGAGTGAGAATGAGAGAGAGAGAGAGGAGAGAGAGGCTGAGGGGAAGGGAGAGGAGAGAGAGAGGAGCAAGCACCCAGACGGTCTGGCCACACATAAGAGTCCTCCCAAGCCTGCTCCTTGGCTCGGTTTGGCAGATGCAAGCAGGTCCTGGATCCTCCTTGCCTTGTTCAGACGTTTCCCTAGGGTATCGATTTCCCTCGGATAACTCACATCATCTGTGGTCTCTGCATCGTGTCCTGGTGTGGAGAGGAGTACCAATGCGAATAGCCGGGCATGTAGCTGTTGGGGGGCATACTGACGCCCTTGGCCGAGGCGGAAACGTCCCACACTGGAGGCAGCGCCGGCGAGCGCGGCGACAGGGCCGCTGAGCCCGGGAGAGGGTCGCTCTCATGCGGGTTACTGCCCTGCTTCAGCAGTTTCTTAAACTTAGAGCGTTTGTTCTGAAACCATATCTTCACCTGGAACGAAACGCAGCAGCGATCATTAGGCCCGAAAAACATCGAACCGGTGCCTATAGCTGGGAGAAAAAAAAAAACCAAACCCGCGAACGCCAAGCCCTCAAGACCCCGCCTTCCTCCACCTCTTTCTAGCCGCTCCCCTCTCCCCTACCCCACCCCACCCCCGCCATTTACTTGGTATCTTGTCTGGATACCTAAAGTCATTGTAACTCTTCAGTTAGATGCAAGCCTAGGTTTGAAACAACAGCATAAATAACAATAAAACAAGAATAAAGGCAAATGAAATAGCTGGGTTCAAAGTCTAAAGGAGTAGTTTTAAACGGAAAGCCAACTGAATGCACTTCCTCAAATAGTCTGGCATCTCTGCATGTACTGTGAGCAAATGACTAAGAACAGATGAAAGCCTGTACATTTATAACCAAATGCCTTGACCATACCTATGCATATACTGCATATGCCACAGACTGTACATGGAGCATCTTTCTTCTGACGTAATCCTGCAGGGATTAGGGACTGTGCCTCACTCGTTCCCTACTTTGTATGTTGCTCAAACTGTGGTCATGATTGTTAGTGCAGTCACTAAAAGTCAAAGGGCTCCGGAAAGTTAAATGCGAACCAGGAATCTAAGACGGGAGCATATCTAAGCTAACATCCCAGATCTACTGTATTTGAAAAAGGACATTCTATGGTACAGCTTCCTTTACCTTTAAAATTACTTAGCCTTAGGAGTCTGCTTTTCCAAGAGGAATACAAGTTACTGAGTAGCAGGAATCCCTTTATACATGGTCCCAGTGGCAACATGGCAAGAGAAAGCAGGCTGAATTGAAGAGAAGACCTTGAGGAGCATCTGTTCTAAGGCACCATAGAATCACTCCCCAGCAAGCATCTCATAAAACCTGAAGTCCCCTTGCTGAAGATCACCCATTTCAGATGAGGCCTACCACCCCATGCAGCTAAGTTAATCGACAAGGACAAAAACCACAGGTGATTGCAGCCTGGCTTTATGACCAGGGTCCTAATACACCTGCCTAAACCTCTTCCTGTGAAGTCTGAAATGCCCCATATGTCTTTCAAATTAGTAGGACAGGAGAACTTCGGCAACTGTACTTAACTGAGGCTTCACCTGCTGTAATTTGGGCACGTTTCTCTTTGATCTCCAGCTCTGCCATTGCTCCCAAGTTCTGTGATCCAGGGAGGCACCTTAGCCTGCATCAACCAGTCAACCAGGACGATTTAACCACTGAGTTTATGGCAATTTTCAGAAGAACTCACCTCACGCATCCTAGGATGAAGAGTTTGCACCTTGGTCGCCTTACTAAATCCTATTGGAACCTATGCCTGTCTGGCTAACACACCCCCCTTTCACTTCATAATTCTTTCAATGCCAATGAGTTGAAATCCTTATTAAGTCCCAGGGCCCACAAAAAGATCCTTAAGAAACATGGGTCTTATTCTGTCTCCTGACCTGAACATCTTTTTCTCTTTCTCCTGCTTGTTCTCTTTTGTGTTGTTCTACTCTGGAATAGAACTCGATTAAACTATCAGTTTGGTCACCAAAGGACACTAGGCTGGGGTGGGGTCGTCGAGGGTTGGGAGGATGTGCAAATCCAATCCAGTATTCAACACCAGGTCATTTATTCCAAACTGTGTTGTCCCGGGAAAATGCGTAACTGGAGCAAAGGCATTTGTCATTAAGCTCCTTCCATCCTTGGTTGACTAGGCCAAGAGTTCCTCCTGATGTGCTCCCTGCCCAATCTGAAAGTGGGGTCAGCATTTCAGGCATACTCGGGCTTCTCGGGAATTACCTGTGTTTGTGTCAGTCCTAAGGAAGCTGCCAGTTCAGCTCTCTCAGGAAGGGCCAGGTACTGAGTCTGCTGAAAGCGATGGTTTAAAGCCTGGAGCTGCAGGCTGGAATAAATGGTCCGAGGTTTCCGAATCTTTTTCCCTTTTCCATTGAACCTGATTTCCCCGTTTTCAATCACTGTGGTTTTTTGTTGATCTGCAAACAAAGGATACAGAGGAGCGGTCACCCGTGAGGCTACTGCTGCAGTCTCCCTGAGCTTGGCCTGGCCTGCGCCGAGTCTTCCTAAAGCCAATAAGCGTTTCCTCGAAGCGTCCCCACGCCACCCTGACCTCTCTGGGTTCACAGTGCCCGGGTACTCCCAGCGGCTGCAAAAGCCT